>NW_028135248.1:0-145286 GCF_964662115.1 Mustela nivalis | reverse complement strand
GGATCCTATTATGGCCTAGGGTCCTGTCTGGTTCAATCTTCTTCTCTGGGGACATCCATCTATGGTATGAGTGGAGGTCGATTATCAGCTGGTGTCAGACACCCCTTGTTTGTTCCGGGTGACCCACACTATTGGGATGGCCTAAGGGTCGTTGGAGGTTTCTCCTAATTTGTACGATTTTGGACCATGGAATGGGCAGAATTCCCATGGATTGGTAGGCACAGTCCTAATGTGTGGCTCCAGGGGGCCAGCCTGGAGGATGTGTGGCCCAAGACTTTGAGGACAGAAGTCTGAAAACACAAACTCAGCTTAGGTTTGGGGACGTAGGTATGGCAGGCCCGATCTACAAACCATGAGAAGAACTCTACAGGATATGAAGAAAGTGCGAGTCTGTGGCGATTGCTCAGGCTTTTGTCTCTGGATTTTGTATCAGTGATGGCCGTGGAATGTCGGGGAGGCCTCATGGGCCATGGACGAATCTTCCTCTCTGAGGATTTGGCCCGATTCCCAATTGCTTTTCGTCAATCTGTGGGATGGGAGGACTCATTTCAGTTTTGTTACCTCAGGTGTCCCACCAAAAGAGGAATTCCAAAGCAAAGCCGTGGGGAAGACTGAAGGGACAACCCGAACTATGGTTAAAAATTGGGGCCTAGGGGCATGGCAAGCCCAATATGCTATCTCTTCATCCAGCCACTGAGTGGCCTTACTTGAGGACTGGGCTCAGCCTGAGGGTCACAATGTGTGTTTGTGACCAATGTGGCCCGCGAGCATGGGCGGGGCCTCATGGACCACACTGGTGTCAACGACACTGAACGTTGGACAACATGCCAACCACAAGGTTTCTTGCCATTGGGAAGGAGTTCTGATTTCTGCATCACCTTCAACATGGACAGTGATTGGAGATAAGGTCTAGGATCTGAAACCTGAAAACCGAGGTTGGGAAGAGATGACGACCTAAGGCCATGGTGGCTCGATGTGCTCAGTGTGCGGCCAGCTGTCTGGGAGGGGCCGGGGGTCCAGGCTCAGGCTGTGTCAGAAAGGGCATTAGTGCCCTGGTCAGCCTATGTATTTGGGGTACAGCCAAGGTCGGTGCAGGTTGATCCTCATTT
Organism: Mustela nivalis; assembly: GCF_964662115.1. Taxonomy (NCBI): domain Eukaryota; kingdom Metazoa; phylum Chordata; class Mammalia; order Carnivora; family Mustelidae; genus Mustela; species Mustela nivalis. The sequence goes on along the minus strand of NW_028135248.1, from coordinate 144,177 downwards.
GGGGTTACTGGTTAGCCCCAGAGGACAATGTTTTTTATCTGGAGGGCAGGCAGAGTGCTGCATTGTAGTTCTGGATTGCCAAACTGGAGGCCTTGTGGGCCAGTAGTCTGACGACAAAAGTCTGAGAACACAAGCTAGGCTTAGGTTTCTGGGTGAGGCCATGGCAGGCACAATCTACAGACCTGAATCGAGATCTCGTGCATCTGAAGTCAGGGCGAGGATCAGACGATCGCTCAGGTTGGAGTTTCTGTCCCTGATGGCCCCTTCATGAATGGGGGGGCATCACGAGGCCATGGGGGTTTTCCCATGATGGGAGTTGTGAGAAGCTCCAAACTGCAGAGAGTCTTCGGCAGGACAATTGAGACCTGTTCTTTGGCTCCAGGCCAATGATTCTGAGCAGGGTTCTAAGGATGGATGGCTGGGTAGCCCACCTCGCATTCCAATTGTCTCCTAGCAACAAGACAGTTTAGATCTCCTGGACCTGTGGGGAGCTACCGAGGATGCTGAGTTGAAATGCACACCCCTGGGGATGAATCCGAATGTGCTTTTGTGTCTATGGAGACCTTGGAATGAAGCGGTGGCACTGGGGCCCTAAAGGGTTCTCCTAAACAGAGGCTTTGACACAGCTCCAACGTGCAAGTTTCCCATGTGTAGATGAGATGTTTTCTGATGGGTGAAACAAGAAACAGCTATATGCAGCTTTTGAAATCCAGGCCTCTGAGGAGAGATGCCTGGAAACCAAAGCAATGGATCTGATTAGTGCCTAGGGTCCTGTTCTTTCCTTTTTACCTCAGAGGACATCTGTCTATGGGTCTGAGTGCAGGTAGGGGCTCATTTGGGCTCAGATTGCCCCTGTTTTTCCTGGGAAGCTACCACTATTGAGATATATCAGGGACTTTGGAGGTTTATCCTATTAGAAGGGTTGTGGCCATTGGAATGGGCACACACAATTCCCTTGGAGAGGGCAAGTACAGTCCTCAGGTTTGGCTCCAGGGGCCTGAGCCTGTAGGTTGTGTCGTCCAGCCCTTTTTGGACAGTTGTCTGAAAACACAAACTCGGCTTATGTTTCAGGTCATAGGTATGGCAGGACTGATCTACAGACCATGAGGAGAACTTTTCGGGATTTGAAAGAAGGGCGAGTGTGAGGCTCCTGCTCAAGTTTTTGTCTCGGGATATCGTGTCACTCATGGTCGTGGAATTTCTGGGTGACTTCATGGGAAATGGACGAGTCTTACTCTCTGGTGGTTTGGCCCAGTCCAAAGAGTTTGGGTTCATTCTGTGGGCTGGAAGAAGTCCGTTTTATTTTGTTGTTGTTGTTGTTTTCTTTTTTAACCTCAGGTGTCCCACCAAATGAGGGATTTCAGAGTAGAGCCCTAGGAGGGGCGACTGGACAATCAGAAATCTGGTTAAAAATTGGGGCCTAGGGACATGTCAAGCCCATTATGACATCTAAGGGTCCAGCCACTGAGAGGACTTACTAGAGGACAGGACTCATGCTGAGGGTCACAATGCGTGTGTATGCCCTCGTCGCACTCAAGAATGGGCGGGGCCTCAGGGTTTCTCCTACACTGATCGTTGGACAACGTGCCAACCACAAGGGTTCTTGCCATGGGTAAGGAGGAGTTCTGATTTCTGCATCAGACTCACCCCTGGGCAGTGATTGGAGATAAGGTCTCGGTTCTGAAGCCTGAAAACTGAGGTAGGGAAGAGATGATGACCTAAGGCCATGGCGGGTTTTATGTGCTCAGTGTGCGGTCAGCTTTCTGGGTGTTGGTCAGGAGGTCCGGGCTCAGGATGTGTTCGACAGTGCATTAGTGCCCAGGTTAGACTATATAATTTGGGTAAAGTCGAGTGCTGTGTAGGTTTACCCTCATTTAAGGTGCCTGGGCAGCTCATGAGGCAATCATTTTTTTTCTAGAGGGCAGGCAGAGTGCTGCATTGTGGGTCCGGAATTGCCAAACTTGAGGGCTTTGGGGCCAGGAGTGTGAGGATGGAAGTCTGAGAAGACAAGCTAGACTTGGGTTTCAGGGCGAGGGCACGGCAGGTACCCCCTGCAGATCTGAACCAATATCTCATGCATCTGAAGTCAGGGCGAGGATCAGACGTTGGCTCAGGTGGGAGTTTCTGAGCATGACGGCCGCTTCATGAAGGGAGCGGAATCTCGAGACCATTGAGGTTTTCCCACGTTGGGAGTTGTGGGATGCCCCCTTCCAGGATTCCTTCTTCCGGACAATTGAGACCTGTTGGACAGCTCCAGGACATCCCATATGGAATGACTCCAGAGCACCGTTCGCGGATGGATGCCTGGGAAGCCCGCCTCGCATTCCAATTGTCTCCTAGCAACAAGACAGTTTAGAACTGATGGCTCTGCGGGAGCAACCTCGGTGGCTGAGTTGAAATGGACTTTCCTGAGGATGTGTCCTAATGTGTTTTTGTGTCCATGAGGGCCTTGGAATGGGGCGGTGGCACCGGCAACCTGAAGTACTTTCCTAAGCTTTGGACATGGCTCCCATGCACAGGTTTACTTGTGGAGACGAGATGAGTTCTGATGGGTGCCTCAGGAAAACCTCTATGCTCGTATTGGAATCAGGCTTTTGAGGACACATGCCTGTAACCCATAGCAATGGATCCTATTATGGCCTAGGGTCCTGTCTGGTTCAATCTTCTTCTCTGGGGACATCCATCTATGGTATGAGTGGAGGTCGATTATCAGCTGGTGTCAGACACCCCTTGTTTGTTCCGGGTGACCCACACTATTGGGATGGCCTAAGGGTCGTTGGAGGTTTCTCCTAATTTGTACGATTTTGGACCATGGAATGGGCAGAATTCCCATGGATTGGTAGGCACAGTCCTAATGTGTGGCTCCAGGGGCCCAGCCTGGAGGGCGTGTGGCCCAAGACTTTGAGGACAGAAGTCTGAAAACACAAACTCAGCTTAGGTTTGGGGACGTAGGTATGGCAGGCCCGATCTACAAACCATGAGAAGAACTCTACAGGATATGAAGAAAGTGCGAGTCTGTGGCGATTGCTCAGGCTTTTGTCTCTGGATTTTGTATCAGTGATGGCCGTGGAATGTCGGGGAGGCCTCATGGGCCATGGATGAATCTTCCTCTCTGAGGATTTGGCCCGATTCCCAATTGCTTTTCGTCAATCTGTGGGATGGGAGGACTCATTTCAGTTTTGTTACCTCAGGTGTCCCACCAAAAGAGGAATTCCAAAGCAAAGCCGTGGGGAAGACTGAAGGGACAACCCGAACTATGGTTAAAAATTGGGGCCTAGGGGCATGGCAAGCCCAATATGCTATCTCTTCATCCAGCCACTGAGTGGCCTTACTTGAGGACTGGGCTCAGCCTGAGGGTCACAATGTGTGTTTGTGACCAATGTGGCCCGCGAGCATGGGCGGGGCCTCATGGGCCACACTGGTGTCAACGACACTGAACGTTGGACAACATGCCAACCACAAGGTTTCTTGCCATTGGGAAGGAGTTCTGATTTCTGCATCACCTTCAACATGGACAGTGATTGGAGATAAGGTCTAGGTTCTGAAACCTGAAAACCGAGGTTGGGAAGAGATGACGACCTAAGGCCATGGTGGCTCGATGTGCTCAGTGTGCGGCCAGCTGTCTGGGAGGGGCCGGGGGTCCAGGCTCAGGCTGTGTCAGAAAGGGCATTAGTGCCCTGGTCAGCCTATGTATTTGGGGTACAGCCAAGGTCGGTGCAGGTTGATCCTCATTTGGGGTTACTGGGTAGCCCCAGAGGACAATGTTTTTTATCTGGAGGGCAGGCAGAGTGCTGCATTGTAGTTCTGGATTGCCAAACTGGAGGCCTTGTGGGCCAGTAGTCTGACGACAAAAGTCTGAGAACACAAGCTAGGCTTAGGTTTCTGGGTGAGGCCATGGCAGGCACAATCTACAGACCTGAATCGAGATCTCGTGCATCTGAAGTCAGGGCGAGGATCAGACGATCGCTCAGGTTGGAGTTTCTGTCCCTGATGGCCCCTTCATGAATGGGGGGGCATCACAAGGCCATGGGGGTTTTCCCATGATGGGAGTTGTGAGAAGCTCCAAACTGCAGAGAGTCTTCGGCAGGACAATTGAGACCTGTTGTTTGGCTCCAGGCCAATGATTCTGAGCAGGGTTCTAAGGAGGGATGGCTGGGTAGCCCACCTCGCATTCCAATTGTCTCCTAGCAACAAGACAGTTTAGATCTCCTGGATCTGTGGGGAGCTACCGAGGATGCTGAGTTGAAATGCACACCCCTGGGGATGGGTCCGAATGTGCTTTTGTGTCTATGGAGACCTTGGAATGAAGCGGTGGCACTGGAGCCCTAACGGGTTCTCCTAAACAGAGGCTTTGACACAGCTCCAACGTGCAATTTTCCCATGTGTAGATGAGATGTTTTCTGATGGGTGAAACAAGAAACAGCTATATGCTGCTTTTGAAATCCAGGCCTCTGAGGAGAGATGCCTGGAAACCAAAGCAATGGATCTGATTAGTGCCTAGGGGCCTGTTCTTTCCTTTTTACCTCTGAGGACATCTGTCTATGGGTCTGAGTGCAGGTAGGGGCTCATTTGGGCTCAGATTGCCCCTGTTTTTCCTGGGAAGCTACCACTATTGAGATATATCAGGGACTTTGGAGGTTTATCCTATTAGAAGGGTTGTGGCCATTGGAATGGGCACACACAATTCCCTTGGAGAGGGCAAGTACAGTCCTCAGGTTTGGCTCCAGGGTTCTGAGCCTGTAGGTTGTGTCGTCCAGCCCTTTTTGGACAGTTGTCTGAAAACACAAACTCGGCTTATGTTTCAGGTCATAGGTATGGCAGGACTGATCTACAGACCATGAGGAGAACTTTTCGGGATTTGAAGAAGGGCGAGTGTGAGGCTCCTGCTCAAGTTTTTGTCTCGGGATATCGTGTCACTCATGGTCGTGGAATTTCTGGGTGACTTCATGGGAAATGGACGAGTCTTACTCTCTGGTGGTTTGGCCCCGTCCAAAGAGTTTGGGTTCATTCTGTGGGCTGGAAGAAGTCCGTTTTATTTTGTTGTTGTTGTTGCTTTCTTTTTTAACCTCAGGTGTCCCACCAAATAAGGGATTTCAGAGTAGAGCCCTAGGAGGGGCGACTGGACAATCAGAAATCTGGTTAAAAATTGGGGCCTAGGGACATGTCAAGCCCATTATGACATCTAATGGTCCAGCCACTGAGAGGACTTACTAGAGGACAGGACTCATGCTGAGGGTCACAATGCGTGTGTATGCCCTCGTCGCACTCAAGAATGGGCGGGGCCTCAGGGTTTCACCTACACTGATCGTTGGACAACGTGCCAACCACAAGGGTTCTTGCCATGGGTAAGGAGGAGTTCTGATTTCTGCATCAGACTCACCCCTGGGCAGTGATTGGAGATAAGGTCTCGGTTCTGAAGCCTGAAAACTGAGGTAGGGAAGAGATGATGACCTAAGGCCATGGCGGGTTTTATGTGCTCAGTGTGCGGTCAGCTTTCTGGGTGTTGGTCAGGAGGTCCGGGCTCAGGATGTGTTCGACAGTGCATTAGTGCCCATGTTAGACTATATAATTTGGGTAAAGTCGAGTGCTGTGTAGGTTTACCCTCATTTAAGGTGCCTGGGCAGCTCATGAGGCAATAATTTTTTTCTCTAGAGGGCATGCAGAGTGCTGCATTGTGGGTCCGGAATTGCCAAACTTGAGGGCTTTGGGACCAGGAGTGTGAGGATGGAAGTCTGAGAAGACAAGCTAGACTTGGGTTTCAGGGCGAGGACACGGCAGGTACCCCCTGCAGATCTGAACCAATATCTCATGCATCTGAAGTCAGGGCGAGGATCAGACGTTGGCTCAGGTGGGAGTTTCTGAGCATGACGGCCGCTTCATGAAGGGAGCGGAATCTCGAGACCATTGAGGTTTTCCCACGTTGGGAGTTGTGGGATGCCCCCTTCCAGGATTCCTTCTTCCGGACAATTGAGACCTGTTGGACAGCTCCAGGACATCCCATATGGAATGACTCCAGAGCACCGTTCGCAGATGGATGCCTGGGAAGCCCGCCTCGCATTCCAATTGTCTCCTAGCAACAAGACAGTTTAGATCTGATGGCTCTGCGGGAGCAACCTCGGTGGCTGAGTTGAAATGGACTTTCCTGAGGATGTGTCCTAATGTGTTTTTGTGTCCATGAGGGCCTTGGAATGGGGCGGTGGCACCGGCAACCTGAAGTACTTTCCTAAGCTTTGGACATGGCTCCCATACACAGGTTTACTTGTGGAGACGAGATGAGTTCTGATGGGTGCCTCAGGAAAACCCCTATGCTCGTATTGGAATCAGGCTTTTGAGGACACATGCCTGTAACCCATAGCAATGGATCCTATTATGGCCTAGGGTCCTGTCTGGTTCAATCTTCTTCTCTGGGGACATCCATCTATGGTATGAGTGGAGGTCGATTATCAGCTGGTGTCAGACACCCCTTGTTTGTTCCGGGTGACCCACACTATTGGGATGGCCTAAGGGTCGTTGGAGGTTTCTCCTAATTTGTACGATTTTGGACCATGGAATGGGCAGAATTCCCATGGATTGGTAGGCACAGTCCTAATGTGTGGCTCCAGGGGGCCAGCCTGGAGGATGTGTGGCCCAAGACTTTGAGGACAGAAGTCTGAAAACACAAACTCAGCTTAGGTTTGGGGACGTAGGTATGGCAGGCCCGATCTACAAACCATGAGAAGAACTCTACAGGATATGAAGAAAGTGCGAGTCTGTGGCGATTGCTCAGGCTTTTGTCTCTGGATTTTGTATCAGTGATGGCCGTGGAATGTCGGGGAGGCCTCATGGGCCATGGACGAATCTTCCTCTCTGAGGATTTGGCCCGATTCCCAATTGCTTTTCGTCAATCTGTGGGATGGGAGGACTCATTTCAGTTTTGTTACCTCAGGTGTCCCACCAAAAGAGGAATTCCAAAGCAAAGCCGTGGGGAAGACTGAAGGGACAACCCGAACTATGGTTAAAAATTGGGGCCTAGGGGCATGGCAAGCCCAATATGCTATCTCTTCATCCAGCCACTGAGTGGCCTTACTTGAGGACTGGGCTCAGCCTGAGGGTCACAATGTGTGTTTGTGACCAATGTGGCCCGCGAGCATGGGCGGGGCCTCATGGACCACACTGGTGTCAACGACACTGAACGTTGGACAACATGCCAACCACAAGGTTTCTTGCCATTGGGAAGGAGTTCTGATTTCTGCATCACCTTCAACATGGACAGTGATTGGAGATAAGGTCTAGGATCTGAAACCTGAAAACCGAGGTTGGGAAGAGATGACGACCTAAGGCCATGGTGGCTCGATGTGCTCAGTGTGCGGCCAGCTGTCTGGGAGGGGCCGGGGGTCCAGGCTCAGGCTGTGTCAGAAAGGGCATTAGTGCCCTGGTCAGCCTATGTATTTGGGGTACAGCCAAGGTCGGTGCAGGTTGATCCTCATTTGGGGTTACTGGTTAGCCCCAGAGGACAATGTTTTTTATCTGGAGGGCAGGCAGAGTGCTGCATTGTAGTTCTGGATTGCCAAACTGGAGGCCTTGTGGGCCAGTAGTCTGACGACAAAAGTCTGAGAACACAAGCTAGGCTTAGGTTTCTGGGTGAGGCCATGGCAGGCACAATCTACAGACCTGAATCGAGATCTCGTGCATCTGAAGTCAGGGCGAGGATCAGACGATCGCTCAGGTTGGAGTTTCTGTCCCTGATGGCCCCTTCATGAATGGGGGGGCATCACGAGGCCATGGGGGTTTTCCCATGATGGGAGTTGTGAGAAGCTCCAAACTGCAGAGAGTCTTCGGCAGGACAATTGAGACCTGTTCTTTGGCTCCAGGCCAATGATTCTGAGCAGGGTTCTAAGGATGGATGGCTGGGTAGCCCACCTCGCATTCCAATTGTCTCCTAGCAACAAGACAGTTTAGATCTCCTGGATCTGTGGGGAGCTACCGAGGATGCTGAGTTGAAATGCACACCCCTGGGGATGAATCCGAATGTGCTTTTGTGTCTATGGAGACCTTGGAATGAAGCGGTGGCACTGGGGCCCTAAAGGGTTCTCCTAAACAGAGGCTTTGACACAGCTCCAACGTGCAAGTTTCCCATGTGTAGATGAGATGTTTTCTGATGGGTGAAACAAGAAACAGCTATATGCAGCTTTTGAAATCCAGGCCTCTGAGGAGAGATGCCTGGAAACCAAAGCAATGGATCTGATTAGTGCCTAGGGTCCTGTTCTTTCCTTTTTACCTCAGAGGACATCTGTCTATGGGTCTGAGTGCAGGTAGGGGCTCATTTGGGCTCAGATTGCCCCTGTTTTTCCTGGGAAGCTACCACTATTGAGATATATCAGGGACTTTGGAGGTTTATCCTATTAGAAGGGTTGTGGCCATTGGAATGGGCACACACAATTCCCTTGGAGAGGGCAAGTACAGTCCTCAGGTTTGGCTCCAGGGGCCGGAGCCTGTAGGTTGTGTCGTCCAGCCCTTTTTGGACAGTTGTCTGAAAACACAAACTCGGCTTATGTTTCAGGTCATAGGTATGGCAGGACTGATCTACAGACCATGAGGAGAACTTTTCGGGATTTGAAAGAAGGGCGAGTGTGAGGCTCCTGCTCAAGTTTTTGTCTCGGGATATCGTGTCACTCATGGTCGTGGAATTTCTGGGTGACTTCATGGGAAATGGACGAGTCTTACTCTCTGGTGGTTTGGCCCAGTCCAAAGAGTTTGGGTTCATTCTGTGGGCTGGAAGAAGTCCGTTTTATTTTGTTGTTGTTGTTGTTTTCTTTTTTAACCTCAGGTGTCCCACCAAATGAGGGATTTCAGAGTAGAGCCCTAGGAGGGGCGACTGGACAATCAGAAATCTGGTTAAAAATTGGGGCCTAGGGACATGTCAAGCCCATTATGACATCTAAGGGTCCAGCCACTGAGAGGACTTACTAGAGGACAGGACTCATGCTGAGGGTCACAATGCGTGTGTATGCCCTCGTCGCACTCAAGAATGGGCGGGGCCTCAGGGTTTCTCCTACACTGATCGTTGGACAACGTGCCAACCACAAGGGTTCTTGCCATGGGTAAGGAGGAGTTCTGATTTCTGCATCAGACTCACCCCTGGGCAGTGATTGGAGATAAGGTCTCGGTTCTGAAGCCTGAAAACTGAGGTAGGGAAGAGATGATGACCTAAGGCCATGGCGGGTTTTATGTGCTCAGTGTGCGGTCAGCTTTCTGGGTGTTGTTCAGGAGGTCCGGGCTCAGGATGTGTTCGACAGTGCATTAGTGCCCAGGTTAGACTATATAATTTGGGTAAAGTCGAGTGCTGTGTAGGTTTACCCTCATTTAAGGTGCCTGGGCAGCTCATGAGGCAATCATTTTTTTTCTAGAGGGCAGGCAGAGTGCTGCATTGTGGGTCCGGAATTGCCAAACTTGAGGGCTTTGGGGCCAGGAGTGTGAGGATGGAAGTCTGAGAAGACAAGCTAGACTTGGGTTTCAGGGCGAGGGCACGGCAGGTACCCCCTGCAGATCTGAACCAATATCTCATGTATCTGAAGTCAGGGCGAGGATCAGACGTTGGCTCAGGTGGGAGTTTCTGAGCATGACGGCCGCTTCATGAAGGGAGCGGAATCTCGAGACCATTGAGGTTTTCCCACGTTGGGAGTTGTGGGATGCCCCCTTCCAGGATTCCTTCTTCCGGACAATTGAGACCTGTTGGACAGCTCCAGGACATCCCATATGGAATGACTCCAGAGCACCATTCGCGGATGGATGCCTGGGAAGCCCGCCTCGCATTCCAATTGTCTCCTAGCAACAAGACAGTTTAGAACTGATGGCTCTGCGGGAGCAACCTCGGTGGCTGAGTTGAAATGGACTTTCCTGAGGATGTGTCCTAATGTGTTTTTGTGTCCATGAGGGCCTTGGAATGGGGCGGTGGCACCGGCAACCTGAAGTACTTTCCTAAGCTTTGGACATGGCTCCCATGCACAGGTTTACTTGTGGAGACGAGATGAGTTCTGATGGGTGCCTCAGGAAAACCTCTATGCTCGTATTGGAATCAGGCTTTTGAGGACACATGCCTGTAACCCATAGCAATGGATCCTATTATGGCCTAGGGTCCTGTCTGGTTCAATCTTCTTCTCTGGGGACATCCATCTATGGTATGAGTGGAGGTCGATTATCAGCTGGTGTCAGACACCCCTTGTTTGTTCCGGGTGACCCACACTATTGGGATGGCCTAAGGGTCGTTGGAGGTTTCTCCTAATTTGTACGATTTTGGACCATGGAATGGGCAGAATTCCCATGGATTGGTAGGCACAGTCCTAATGTGTGGCTCCAGGGGCCCAGCCTGGAGGGCGTGTGGCCCAAGACTTTGAGGACAGAAGTCTGAAAACACAAACTCAGCTTAGGTTTGGGGACGTAGGTATGGCAGGCCCGATCTACAAACCATGAGAAGAACTCTACAGGATATGAAGAAAGTGCGAGTCTGTGGCGATTGCTCAGGCTTTTGTCTCTGGATTTTGTATCAGTGATGGCCGTGGAATGTCGGGGAGGCCTCATGGGCCATGGACGAATCTTCCTCTCTGAGGATTTGGCCCGATTCCCAATTGCTTTTCGTCAATCTGTGGGATGGGAGGACTCATTTCAGTTTTGTTACCTCAGGTGTCCCACCAAAAGATGAATTCCAAAGCAAAGCCGTGGGGAAGACTGAAGGGACAACCCGAACTATGGTTAAAAATTGGGGCCTAGGGGCATGGCAAGCCCAATATGCTATCTCTTCATCCAGCCACTGAGTGGCCTTACTTGAGGACTGGGCTCAGCCTGAGGGTCACAATGTGCGTTTGTGACCAATGTGGCCCGCGAGCATGGGCGGGGCCTCATGGGCCACACTGGTGTCAACGACATTGAACGTTGGACAACATGCCAACCACAAGGTTTCTTGCCATTGGGAAGGAGATCTGATTTCTGCATCACCTTCAACATGGACAGTGATTGGAGATAAGGTCTAGGTTCTGAAACCTGAAAACCGAGGTTGGGAAGAGATGACGACCTAAGGCCATGGTGGCTCGATGTGCTCAGTGTGCGGCCAGCTGTCTGGGAGGGGCCGGGGGTCCAGGCTCAGGCTGTGTCAGAAAGGGCATTAGTGCCCTGGTCAGCCTATGTATTTGGGGTACAGCCAAGGTCGGTGCAGGTTGATCCTCATTTGGGGTTACTGGTTAGCCCCAGAGGACAATGTTTTTTATCTGGAGGGCAGGCAGAGTGCTGCATTGTAGTTCTGGATTGCCAAACTGGAGGCCTTGTGGGCCAGTAGTCTGACGACAAAAGTCTGAGAACACAAGCTAGGCTTAGGTTTCTGGGTGAGGCCATGGCAGGCACAATCTACAGACCTGAATCGAGATCTCGTGCATCTGAAGTCAGGGCGAGGACCAGACGATCGCTCAGGTTGGAGTTTCTGTCCCTGATGGCCCCTTCATGAATGGGGGGGCATCACAAGGCCATGGGGGTTTTCCCATGATGGGAGTTGTGAGAAGCTCCAAACTGCAGAGAGTCTTCGGCAGGACAATTGAGACCTGTTGTTTGGCTCCAGGCCAATGATTCTGAGCAGGGTTCTAAGGAGGGATGGCTGGGTAGCCCACCTCGCATTCCAATTGTCTCCTAGCAACAAGACAGTTTAGATCTCCTGGATCTGTGGGGAGCTACCGAGGATGCTGAGTTGAAATGCACACCCCTGGGGATGGGTCCGAATGTGCTTTTGTGTCTATGGAGACCTTGGAATGAAGCGGTGGCACTGGGGCCCTAAAGGGTTCTCCTAAACAGAGGCTTTGACACAGCTCCAACGTGCAAGTTTCCCATGTGTAGATGAGATGTTTTCTGATGGGTGAAACAAGAAACAGCTATATGCAGCTTTTGAAATCCAGGCCTCTGAGGAGAGATGCCTGGAAACCAAAGCAATGGATCTGATTAGTGCCTAGGGTCCTGTTCTTTCCTTTTTACCTCAGAGGACATCTGTCTATGGGTCTGAGTGCAGGTAGGGGCTCATTTGGGCTCAGATTGCCCCTGTTTTTCCTGGGAAGCTACCACTATTGAGATATATCAGGGACTTTGGAGGTTTATCCTATTAGAAGGGTTGTGGCCATTGGAATGGGCACACACAATTCCCTTGGAGAGGGCAAGTACAGTCCTCAGGTTTGGCTCCAGGGGCCGGAGCCTGTAGGTTGTGTCGTCCAGCCCTTTTTGGACAGTTGTCTGAAAACACAAACTCGGCTTATGTTTCAGGTCATAGGTATGGCAGGACTGATCTACAGACCATGAGGAGAACTTTTCGGGATTTGAAAGAAGGGCGAGTGTGAGGCTCCTGCTCAAGTTTTTGTCTCGGGATATCGTGTCACTCATGGTCGTGGAATTTCTGGGTGACTTCATGGGAAATGGACGAGTCTTACTCTCTGGTGGTTTGGCCCCGTCCAAAGAGTTTGGGTTCATTCTGTGGGCTGGAAGAAGTCCGTTTTATTTTGTTGTTGTTGTTGCTTTCTTTTTTAACCTCAGGTGTCCCACCAAATGAGGGATTTCAGAGTAGAGCCCTAGGAGGGGCGACTGGACAATCAGAAATCTGGTTAAAAATTGGGGCCTAGGGACATGTCAAGCCCATTATGACATCTAAGGGTCCAGCCACTGAGAGGACTTACTAGAGGACAGGACTCATGCTGAGGGTCACAATGCGTGTGTATGCCCTCGTCGCACTCAAGAATGGGCGGGGCCTCAGGGTTTCTCCTACACTGATCGTTGGACAACGTGCCAACCACAAGGGTTCTTGCCATGGGTAAGGAGGAGTTCTGATTTCTGCATCAGACTCACCCCTGGGCAGTGATTGGAGATAAGGTCTCGGTTCTGAAGCCTGAAAACTGAGGTAGGGAAGAGATGATGACCTAAGGCCATGGCGGGTTTTATGTGCTCAGTGTGCGGTCAGCTTTCTGGGTGTTGGTCAGGAGGTCCGGGCTCAGGATGTGTTCGACAGTGCATTAGTGCCCAGGTTAGACTATATAATTTGGGTAAAGTCGAGTGCTGTGTAGGTTTACCCTCATTTAAGGTGCCTGGGCAGCTCATGAGGCAATCATTTTTTTTCTAGAGGGCAGGCAGAGTGCTGCATTGTGGGTCCGGAATTGCCAAACTTGAGGGCTTTGGGGCCAGGAGTGTGAGGATGGAAGTCTGAGAAGACAAGCTAGACTTGGGTTTCAGGGCGAGGGCACGGCAGGTACCCCCTGCAGATCTGAACCAATATCTCATGCATCTGAAGTCAGGGCGAGGATCAGACGTTGGCTCAGGTGGGAGTTTCTGAGCATGACGGCCGCTTCATGAAGGGAGCGGAATCTCGAGACCATTGAGGTTTTCCCACGTTGGGAGTTGTGGGATGCCCCCTTCCAGGATTCCTTCTTCCGGACAATTGAGACCTGTTGGACAGCTCCAGGACATCCCATATGGAATGACTCCAGAGCACCGTTCGCGGATGGATGCCTGGGAAGCCCGCCTCGCATTCCAATTGTCTCCTAGCAACAAGACAGTTTAGAACTGATGGCTCTGCGGGAGCAACCTCGGTGGCTGAGTTGAAATGGACTTTCCTGAGGATGTGTCCTAATGTGTTTTTGTGTCCATGAGGGCCTTGGAATGGGGCGGTGGCACCGGCAACCTGAAGTACTTTCCTAAGCTTTGGACATGGCTCCCATGCACAGGTTTACTTGTGGAGACGAGATGAGTTCTGATGGGTGCCTCAGGAAAACCTCTATGCTCGTATTGGAATCAGGCTTTTGAGGACACATGCCTGTAACCCATAGCAATGGATCCTATTATGGCCTAGGGTCCTGTCTGGTTCAATCTTCTTCTCTGGGGACATCCATCTATGGTATGAGTGGAGGTCGATTATCAGCTGGTGTCAGACACCCCTTGTTTGTTCCGGGTGACCCACACTATTGGGATGGCCTAAGGGTCGTTGGAGGTTTCTCCTAATTTGTACGATTTTGGACCATGGAATGGGCAGAATTCCCATGGATTGGTAGGCACAGTCCTAATGTGTGGCTCCAGGGGCCCAGCCTGGAGGGCGTGTGGCCCAAGACTTTGAGGACAGAAGTCTGAAAACACAAACTCAGCTTAGGTTTGGGGACGTAGGTATGGCAGGCCCGATCTACAAACCATGAGAAGAACTCTACAGGATATGAAGAAAGTGCGAGTCTGTGGCGATTGCTCAGGCTTTTGTCTCTGGATTTTGTATCAGTGATGGCCGTGGAATGTCGGGGAGGCCTCATGGGCCATGGACGAATCTTCCTCTCTGAGGATTTGGCCCGATTCCCAATTGCTTTTCGTCAATCTGTGGGATGGGAGGACTCATTTCAGTTTTGTTACCTCAGGTGTCCCACCAAAAGATGAATTCCAAAGCAAAGCCGTGGGGAAGACTGAAGGGACAACCCGAACTATGGTTAAAAATTGGGGCCTAGGGGCATGGCAAGCCCAATATGCTATCTCTTCATCCAGCCACTGAGTGGCCTTACTTGAGGACTGGGCTCAGCCTGAGGGTCACAATGTGCGTTTGTGACCAATGTGGCCCGCGAGCATGGGCGGGGCCTCATGGGCCACACTGGTGTCAACGACATTGAACGTTGGACAACATGCCAACCACAAGGTTTCTTGCCATTGGGAAGGAGATCTGATTTCTGCATCACCTTCAACATGGACAGTGATTGGAGATAAGGTCTAGGTTCTGAAACCTGAAAACCGAGGTTGGGAAGAGATGACGACCTAAGGCCATGGTGGCTCGATGTGCTCAGTGTGCGGCCAGCTGTCTGGGAGGGGCCGGGGGTCCAGGCTCAGGCTGTGTCAGAAAGGGCATTAGTGCCCTGGTCAGCCTATGTATTTGGGGTACAGCCAAGGTCGGTGCAGGTTGATCCTCATTTGGGGTTACTGGGTAGCCCCAGAGGACAATGTTTTTTATCTGGAGGGCAGGCAGAGTGCTGCATTGTAGTTCTGGATTGCCAAACTGGAGGCCTTGTGGGCCAGTAGTCTGACGACAAAAGTCTGAGAACACAAGCTAGGCTTAGGTTTCTGGGTGAGGCCATGGCAGGCACAATCTACAGACCTGAATCGAGATCTCGTGCATCTGAAGTCAGGGCGAGGACCAGACGATCGCTCAGGTTGGAGTTTCTGTCCCTGATGGCCCCTTCATGAATGGGGGGGCATCACAAGGCCATGGGGGTTTTCCCATGATGGGAGTTGTGAGAAGCTCCAAACTGCAGAGAGTCTTCGGCAGGACAATTGAGACCTGTTGTTTGGCTCCAGGCCAATGATTCTGAGCAGGGTTCTAAGGAGGGATGGCTGGGTAGCCCACCTCGCATTCCAATTGTCTCCTAGCAACAAGACAGTTTAGATCTCCTGGATCTGTGGGGAGCTACCGAGGATGCTGAGTTGAAATGCACACCCCTGGGGATGGGTCCGAATGTGCTTTTGTGTCTATGGAGACCTTGGAATGAAGCGGTGGCACTGGGGCCCTAAAGGGTTCTCCTAAACAGAGGCTTTGACACAGCTCCAACGTGCAAGTTTCCCATGTGTAGATGAGATGTTTTCTGATGGGTGAAACAAGAAACAGCTATATGCAGCTTTTGAAATCCAGGCCTCTGAGGAGAGATGCCTGGAAACCAAAGCAATGGATCTGATTAGTGCCTAGGGTCCTGTTCTTTCCTTTTTACCTCAGAGGACATCTGTCTATGGGTCTGAGTGCAGGTAGGGGCTCATTTGGGCTCAGATTGCCCCTGTTTTTCCTGGGAAGCTACCACTATTGAGATATATCAGGGACTTTGGAGGTTTATCCTATTAGAAGGGTTGTGGCCATTGGAATGGGCACACACAATTCCCTTGGAGAGGGCAAGTACAGTCCTCAGGTTTGGCTCCAGGGGCCTGAGCCTGTAGGTTGTGTCGTCCAGCCCTTTTTGGACAGTTGTCTGAAAACACAAACTCGGCTTATGTTTCAGGTCATAGGTATGGCAGGACTGATCTACAGACCATGAGGAGAACTTTTCGGGATTTGAAAGAAGGGCGAGTGTGAGGCTCCTGCTCAAGTTTTTGTCTCGGGATATCGTGTCACTCATGGTCGTGGAATTTCTGGGTGACTTCATGGGAAATGGACGAGTCTTACTCTCTGGTGGTTTGGCCCCGTCCAAAGAGTTTGGGTTCATTCTGTGGGCTGGAAGAAGTCCGTTTTATTTTGTTGTTGTTGTTGCTTTCTTTTTTAACCTCAGGTGTCCCACCAAATGAGGGATTTCAGAGTAGAGCCCTAGGAGGGGCGACTGGACAATCAGAAATCTGGTTAAAAATTGGGGCCTAGGGACATGTCAAGCCCATTATGACATCTAAGGGTCCAGCCACTGAGAGGACTTACTAGAGGACAGGACTCATGCTGAGGGTCACAATGCGTGTGTATGCCCTCGTCGCACTCAAGAATGGGCGGGGCCTCAGGGTTTCACCTACACTGATCGTTGGACAACGTGCCAACCACAAGGGTTCTTGCCATGGGTAAGGAGGAGTTCTGATTTCTGCATCAGACTCACCCCTGGGCAGTGATTGGAGATAAGGTCTCGGTTCTGAAGCCTGAAAACTGAGGTAGGGAAGAGATGATGACCTAAGGCCATGGCGGGTTTTATGTGCTCAGTGTGCGGTCAGCTTTCTGGGTGTTGGTCAGGAGGTCCGGGCTCAGGATGTGTTCGACAGTGCATTAGTGCCCATGTTAGACTATATAATTTGGGTAAAGTCGAGTGCTGTGTAGGTTTACCCTCATTTAAGGTGCCTGGGCAGCTCATGAGGCAATAATTTTTTTCTCTAGAGGGCATGCAGAGTGCTGCATTGTGGGTCCGGAATTGCCAAACTTGAGGGCTTTGGGACCAGGAGTGTGAGGATGGAAGTCTGAGAAGACAAGCTAGACTTGGGTTTCAGGGCGAGGACACGGCAGGTACCCCCTGCAGATCTGAACCAATATCTCATGCATCTGAAGTCAGGGCGAGGATCAGACGTTGGAACAGGTGGGAGTTTCTGAGCATGACGGCCGCTTCATGAAGGGAGCGGAATCTCGAGACCATTGAGGTTTTCCCACGTTGGGAGTTGTGGGATGCCCCCTTCCAGGATTCCTTCTTCCGGACAATTGAGACCTGTTGGACAGCTCCAGGACATCCCATATGGAATGACTCCAGAGCACCGTTCGCAGATGGATGCCTGGGAAGCCCGCCTCGCATTCCAATTGTCTCCTAGCAACAAGACAGTTTAGATCTGATGGCTCTGCGGGAGCAACCTCGGTGGCTGAGTTGAAATGGACTTTCCTGAGGATGTGTCCTAATGTGTTTTTGTGTCCATGAGGGCCTTGGAATGGGGCGGTGGCACCGGCAACCTGAAGTACTTTCCTAAGCTTTGGACATGGCTCCCATGCACAGGTTTACTTGTGGAGACGAGATGAGTTCTGATGGGTGCCTCAGGAAAACCCCTATGCTCGTATTGGAATCAGGCTTTTGAGGACACATGCCTGTAACCCATAGCAATGGATCCTATTATGGCCTAGGGTCCTGTCTGGTTCAATCTTCTTCTCTGGGGACATCCATCTATGGTATGAGTGGAGGTCGATTATCAGCTGGTGTCAGACACCCCTTGTTTGTTCCGGGTGACCCACACTATTGGGATGGCCTAAGGGTCGTTGGAGGTTTCTCCTAATTTGTACGATTTTGGACCATGGAATGGGCAGAATTCCCATGGATTGGTAGGCACAGTCCTAATGTGTGGCTCCAGGGGGCCAGCCTGGAGGATGTGTGGCCCAAGACTTTGAGGACAGAAGTCTGAAAACACAAACTCAGCTTAGGTTTGGGGACGTAGGTATGGCAGGCCCGATCTACAAACCATGAGAAGAACTCTACAGGATATGAAGAAAGTGCGAGTCTGTGGCGATTGCTCAGGCTTTTGTCTCTGGATTTTGTATCAGTGATGGCCGTGGAATGTCGGGGAGGCCTCATGGGCCATGGACGAATCTTCCTCTCTGAGGATTTGGCCCGATTCCCAATTGCTTTTCGTCAATCTGTGGGATGGGAGGACTCATTTCAGTTTTGTTACCTCAGGTGTCCCACCAAAAGAGGAATTCCAAAGCAAAGCCGTGGGGAAGACTGAAGGGACAACCCGAACTATGGTTAAAAATTGGGGCCTAGGGGCATGGCAAGCCCAATATGCTATCTCTTCATCCAGCCATTGAGTGGCCTTACTTGAGGACTGGGCTCAGCCTGAGGGTCACAATGTGTGTTTGTGACCAATGTGGCCCGCGAGCATGGGCGGGGCCTCATGGACCACACTGGTGTCAACGACACTGAACGTTGGACAACATGCCAACCACAAGGTTTCTTGCCATTGGGAAGGAGTTCTGATTTCTGCATCACCTTCAACATGGACAGTGATTGGAGATAAGGTCTAGGATCTGAAACCTGAAAACCGAGGTTGGGAAGAGATGACGACCTAAGGCCATGGTGGCTCGATGTGCTCAGTGTGCGGCCAGCTGTCTGGGAGGGGCCGGGGGTCCAGGCTCAGGCTGTGTCAGAAAGGGCATTAGTGCCCTGGTCAGCCTATGTATTTGGGGTACAGCCAAGGTCGGTGCAGGTTGATCCTCATTTGGGGTTACTGGTTAGCCCCAGAGGACAATGTTTTTTATCTGGAGGGCAGGCAGAGTGCTGCATTGTAGTTCTGGATTGCCAAACTGGAGGCCTTGTGGGCCAGTAGTCTGACGACAAAAGTCTGAGAACACAAGCTAGGCTTAGGTTTCTGGGTGAGGCCATGGCAGGCACAATCTACAGACCTGAATCGAGATCTCGTGCATCTGAAGTCAGGGCGAGGACCAGACGATCGCTCAGGTTGGAGTTTCTGTCCCTGATGGCCCCTTCATGAATGGGGGGGCATCACGAGGCCATGGGGGTTTTCCCATGATGGGAGTTGTGAGAAGCTCCAAACTGCAGAGAGTCTTCGGCAGGACAATTGAGACCTGTTCTTTGGCTCCAGGCCAATGATTCTGAGCAGGGTTCTAAGGATGGATGGCTGGGTAGCCCACCTCGCATTCCAATTGTCTCCTAGCAACAAGACAGTTTAGATCTCCTGGATCTGTGGGGAGCTACCGAGGATGCTGAGTTGAAATGCACACCCCTGGGGATGAATCCGAATGTGCTTTTGTGTCTATGGAGACCTTGGAATGAAGCGGTGGCACTGGGGCCCTAAAGGGTTCTCCTAAACAGAGGCTTTGACACAGCTCCAACGTGCAAGTTTCCCATGTGTAGATGAGATGTTTTCTGATGGGTGAAACAAGAAACAGCTATATGCAGCTTTTGAAATCCAGGCCTCTGAGGAGAGATGCCTGGAAACCAAAGCAATGGATCTGATTAGTGCCTAGGGTCCTGTTCTTTCCTTTTTACCTCAGAGGACATCTGTCTATGGGTCTGAGTGCAGGTAGGGGCTCATTTGGGCTCAGATTGCCCCTGTTTTTCCTGGGAAGCTACCACTATTGAGATATATCAGGGACTTTGGAGGTTTATCCTATTAGAAGGGTTGTGGCCATTGGAATGGGCACACACAATTCCCTTGGAGAGGGCAAGTACAGTCCTCAGGTTTGGCTCCAGGGGCCGGAGCCTGTAGGTTGTGTCGTCCAGCCCTTTTTGGACAGTTGTCTGAAAACACAAACTCGGCTTATGTTTCAGGTCATAGGTATGGCAGGACTGATCTACAGACCATGAGGAGAACTTTTCGGGATTTGAAAGAAGGGCGAGTGTGAGGCTCCTGCTCAAGTTTTTGTCTCGGGATATCGTGTCACTCATGGTCGTGGAATTTCTGGGTGACTTCATGGGAAATGGACGAGTCTTACTCTCTGGTGGTTTGGCCCAGTCCAAAGAGTTTGGGTTCATTCTGTGGGCTGGAAGAAGTCCGTTTTATTTTGTTGTTGTTGTTGTTTTCTTTTTTAACCTCAGGTGTCCCACCAAATGAGGGATTTCAGAGTAGAGCCCTAGGAGGGGCGACTGGACAATCAGAAATCTGGTTAAAAATTGGGGCCTAGGGACATGTCAAGCCCATTATGACATCTAAGGGTCCAGCCACTGAGAGGACTTACTAGAGGACAGGACTCATGCTGAGGGTCACAATGCGTGTGTATGCCCTCGTCGCACTCAAGAATGGGCGGGGCCTCAGGGTTTCTCCTACACTGATCGTTGGACAACGTGCCAACCACAAGGGTTCTTGCCATGGGTAAGGAGGAGTTCTGATTTCTGCATCAGACTCACCCCTGGGCAGTGATTGGAGATAAGGTCTCGGTTCTGAAGCCTGAAAACTGAGGTAGGGAAGAGATGATGACCTAAGGCCATGGCGGGTTTTATGTGCTCAGTGTGCGGTCAGCTTTCTGGGTGTTGGTCAGGAGGTCCGGGCTCAGGATGTGTTCGACAGTGCATTAGTGCCCAGGTTAGACTATATAATTTGGGTAAAGTCGAGTGCTGTGTAGGTTTACCCTCATTTAAGGTGCCTGGGCAGCTCATGAGGCAATCATTTTTTTTCTAGAGGGCAGGCAGAGTGCTGCATTGTGGGTCCGGAATTGCCAAACTTGAGGGCTTTGGGGCCAGGAGTGTGAGGATGGAAGTCTGAGAAGACAAGCTAGACTTGGGTTTCAGGGCGAGGGCACGGCAGGTACCCCCTGCAGATCTGAACCAATATCTCATGCATCTGAAGTCAGGGCGAGGATCAGACGTTGGCTCAGGTGGGAGTTTCTGAGCATGACGGCCGCTTCATGAAGGGAGCGGAATCTCGAGACCATTGAGGTTTTCCCACGTTGGGAGTTGTGGGATGCCCCCTTCCAGGATTCCTTCTTCCGGACAATTGAGACCTGTTGGACAGCTCCAGGACATCCCATATGGAATGACTCCAGAGCACCGTTCGCGGATGGATGCCTGGGAAGCCCGCCTCGCATTCCAATTGTCTCCTAGCAACAAGACAGTTTAGAACTGATGGCTCTGCGGGAGCAACCTCGGTGGCTGAGTTGAAATGGACTTTCCTGAGGATGTGTCCTAATGTGTTTTTGTGTCCATGAGGGCCTTGGAATGGGGCGGTGGCACCGGCAACCTGAAGTACTTTCCTAAGCTTTGGACATGGCTCCCATACACAGGTTTACTTGTGGAGACGAGATGAGTTCTGATGGGTGCCTCAGGAAAACCTCTATGCTCGTATTGGAATCAGGCTTTTGAGGACACATGCCTGTAACCCATAGCAATGGATCCTATTATGGCCTAGGGTCCTGTCTGGTTCAATCTTCTTCTCTGGGGACATCCATCTATGGTATGAGTGGAGGTCGATTATCAGCTGGTGTCAGACACCCCTTGTTTGTTCCGGGTGACCCACACTATTGGGATGGCCTAAGGGTCGTTGGAGGTTTCTCCTAATTTGTACGATTTTGGACCATGGAATGGGCAGAATTCCCATGGATTGGTAGGCACAGTCCTAATGTGTGGCTCCAGGGGCCCAGCCTGGAGGGCGTGTGGCCCAAGACTTTGAGGACAGAAGTCTGAAAACACAAACTCAGCTTAGGTTTGGGGACGTAGGTATGGCAGGCCCGATCTACAAACCATGAGAAGAACTCTACAGGATATGAAGAAAGTGCGAGTCTGTGGCGATTGCTCAGGCTTTTGTCTCTGGATTTTGTATCAGTGATGGCCGTGGAATGTCGGGGAGGCCTCATGGGCCATGGACGAATCTTCCTCTCTGAGGATTTGGCCCGATTCCCAATTGCTTTTCGTCAATCTGTGGGATGGGAGGACTCATTTCAGTTTTGTTACCTCAGGTGTCCCACCAAAAGATGAATTCCAAAGCAAAGCCGTGGGGAAGACTGAAGGGACAACCCGAACTATGGTTAAAAATTGGGGCCTAGGGGCATGGCAAGCCCAATATGCTATCTCTTCATCCAGCCACTGAGTGGCCTTACTTGAGGACTGGGCTCAGCCTGAGGGTCACAATGTGCGTTTGTGACCAATGTGGCCCGCGAGCATGGGCGGGGCCTCATGGGCCACACTGGTGTCAACGACATTGAACGTTGGACAACATGCCAACCACAAGGTTTCTTGCCATTGGGAAGGAGATCTGATTTCTGCATCACCTTCAACATGGACAGTGATTGGAGATAAGGTCTAGGTTCTGAAACCTGAAAACCGAGGTTGGGAAGAGATGACGACCTAAGGCCATGGTGGCTCGATGTGCTCAGTGTGCGGCCAGCTGTCTGGGAGGGGCCGGGGGTCCAGGCTCAGGCTGTGTCAGAAAGGGCATTAGTGCCCTGGTCAGCCTATGTATTTGGGGTACAGCCAAGGTCGGTGCAGGTTGATCCTCATTTGGGGTTACTGGGTAGCCCCAGAGGACAATGTTTTTTATCTGGAGGGCAGGCAGAGTGCTGCATTGTAGTTCTGGATTGCCAAACTGGAGGCCTTGTGGGCCAGTAGTCTGACGACAAAAGTCTGAGAACACAAGCTAGGCTTAGGTTTCTGGGTGAGGCCATGGCAGGCACAATCTACAGACCTGAATCGAGATCTCGTGCATCTGAAGTCAGGGCGAGGATCAGACGATCGCTCAGGTTGGAGTTTCTGTCCCTGATGGCCCCTTCATGAATGGGGGGGCATCACAAGGCCATGGGGGTTTTCCCATGATGGGAGTTGTGAGAAGCTCCAAACTGCAGAGAGTCTTCGGCAGGACAATTGAGACCTGTTGTTTGGCTCCAGGCCAATGATTCTGAGCAGGGTTCTAAGGAGGGATGGCTGGGTAGCCCACCTCGCATTCCAATTGTCTCCTAGCAACAAGACAGTTTAGATCTCCTGGATCTGTGGGGAGCTACCGAGGATGCTGAGTTGAAATGCACACCCCTGGGGATGGGTCCGAATGTGCTTTTGTGTCTATGGAGACCTTGGAATGAAGCGGTGGCACTGGGGCCCTAAAGGGTTCTCCTAAACAGAGGCTTTGACACAGCTCCAACGTGCAAGTTTCCCATGTGTAGATGAGATGTTTTCTGATGGGTGAAACAAGAAACAGCTATATGCAGCTTTTGAAATCCAGGCCTCTGAGGAGAGATGCCTGGAAACCAAAGCAATGGATCTGATTAGTGCCTAGGGTCCTGTTCTTTCCTTTTTACCTCAGAGGACATCTGTCTATGGGTCTGAGTGCAGGTAGGGGCTCATTTGGGCTCAGATTGCCCCTGTTTTTCCTGGGAAGCTACCACTATTGAGATATATCAGGGACTTTGGAGGTTTATCCTATTAGAAGGGTTGTGGCCATTGGAATGGGCACACACAATTCCCTTGGAGAGGGCAAGTACAGTCCTCAGGTTTGGCTCCAGGGGCCTGAGCCTGTAGGTTGTGTCGTCCAGCCCTTTTTGGACAGTTGTCTGAAAACACAAACTCGGCTTATGTTTCAGGTCATAGGTATGGCAGGACTGATCTACAGACCATGAGGAGAACTTTTCGGGATTTGAAAGAAGGGCGAGTGTGAGGCTCCTGCTCAAGTTTTTGTCTCGGGATATCGTGTCACTCATGGTCGTGGAATTTCTGGGTGACTTCATGGGAAATGGACGAGTCTTACTCTCTGGTGGTTTGGCCCCGTCCAAAGAGTTTGGGTTCATTCTGTGGGCTGGAAGAAGTCCGTTTTATTTTGTTGTTGTTGTTGTTTTCTTTTTTAACCTCAGGTGTCCCACCAAATGAGGGATTTCAGAGTAGAGCCCTAGGAGGGGCGACTGGACAATCAGAAATCTGGTTAAAAATTGGGGCCTAGGGACATGTCAAGCCCATTATGACATCTAAGGGTCCAGCCACTGAGAGGACTTACTAGAGGACAGGACTCATGCTGAGGGTCACAATGCGTGTGTATGCCCTCGTCGCACTCAAGAATGGGCGGGGCCTCAGGGTTTCTCCTACACTGATCGTTGGACAACGTGCCAACCACAAGGGTTCTTGCCATGGGTAAGGAGGAGTTCTGATTTCTGCATCAGACTCACCCCTGGGCAGTGATTGGAGATAAGGTCTCGGTTCTGAAGCCTGAAAACTGAGGTAGGGAAGAGATGATGACCTAAGGCCATGGCGGGTTTTATGTGCTCAGTGTGCGGTCAGCTTTCTGGGTGTTGGTCAGGAGGTCCGGGCTCAGGATGTGTTCGACAGTGCATTAGTGCCCAGGTTAGACTATATAATTTGGGTAAAGTCGAGTGCTGTGTAGGTTTACCCTCATTTAAGGTGCCTGGGCAGCTCATGAGGCAATCATTTTTTTT
Source organism: Mustela nivalis (assembly GCF_964662115.1). Classification (NCBI taxonomy): domain Eukaryota; kingdom Metazoa; phylum Chordata; class Mammalia; order Carnivora; family Mustelidae; genus Mustela; species Mustela nivalis. The sequence goes on along the minus strand of NW_028135248.1, from coordinate 119,858 downwards.
CTAGAGGGCAGGCAGAGTGCTGCATTGTGGGTCCGGAATTGCCAAACTTGAGGGCTTTGGGGCCAGGAGTGTGAGGATGGAAGTCTGAGAAGACAAGCTAGACTTGGGTTTCAGGGCGAGGGCACGGCAGGTACCCCCTGCAGATCTGAACCAATATCTCATGCATCTGAAGTCAGGGCGAGGATCAGACGTTGGCTCAGGTGGGAGTTTCTGAGCATGACGGCCGCTTCATGAAGGGAGCGGAATCTCGAGACCATTGAGGTTTTCCCACGTTGGGAGTTGTGGGATGCCCCCTTCCAGGATTCCTTCTTCCGGACAATTGAGACCTGTTGGACAGCTCCAGGACATCCCATATGGAATGACTCCAGAGCACCGTTCGCGGATGGATGCCTGGGAAGCCCGCCTCGCATTCCAATTGTCTCCTAGCAACAAGACAGTTTAGAACTGATGGCTCTGCGGGAGCAACCTCGGTGGCTGAGTTGAAATGGACTTTCCTGAGGATGTGTCCTAATGTGTTTTTGTGTCCATGAGGGCCTTGGAATGGGGCGGTGGCACCGGCAACCTGAAGTACTTTCCTAAGCTTTGGACATGGCTCCCATGCACAGGTTTACTTGTGGAGACGAGATGAGTTCTGATGGGTGCCTCAGGAAAACCTCTATGCTCGTATTGGAATCAGGCTTTTGAGGACACATGCCTGTAACCCATAGCAATGGATCCTATTATGGCCTAGGGTCCTGTCTGGTTCAATCTTCTTCTCTGGGGACATCCATCTATGGTATGAGTGGAGGTCGATTATCAGCTGGTGTCAGACACCCCTTGTTTGTTCCGGGTGACCCACACTATTGGGATGGCCTAAGGGTCGTTGGAGGTTTCTCCTAATTTGTACGATTTTGGACCATGGAATGGGCAGAATTCCCATGGATTGGTAGGCACAGTCCTAATGTGTGGCTCCAGGGGCCCAGCCTGGAGGGCGTGTGGCCCAAGACTTTGAGGACAGAAGTCTGAAAACACAAACTCAGCTTAGGTTTGGGGACGTAGGTATGGCAGGCCCGATCTACAAACCATGAGAAGAACTCTACAGGATATGAAGAAAGTGCGAGTCTGTGGCGATTGCTCAGGCTTTTGTCTCTGGATTTTGTATCAGTGATGGCCGTGGAATGTCGGGGAGGCCTCATGGGCCATGGATGAATCTTCCTCTCTGAGGATTTGGCCCGATTCCCAATTGCTTTTCGTCAATCTGTGGGATGGGAGGACTCATTTCAGTTTTGTTACCTCAGGTGTCCCACCAAAAGAGGAATTCCAAAGCAAAGCCGTGGGGAAGACTGAAGGGACAACCCGAACTATGGTTAAAAATTGGGGCCTAGGGGCATGGCAAGCCCAATATGCTATCTCTTCATCCAGCCACTGAGTGGCCTTACTTGAGGACTGGGCTCAGCCTGAGGGTCACAATGTGTGTTTGTGACCAATGTGGCCCGCGAGCATGGGCGGGGCCTCATGGGCCACACTGGTGTCAACGACACTGAACGTTGGACAACATGCCAACCACAAGGTTTCTTGCCATTGGGAAGGAGTTCTGATTTCTGCATCACCTTCAACATGGACAGTGATTGGAGATAAGGTCTAGGTTCTGAAACCTGAAAACCGAGGTTGGGAAGAGATGACGACCTAAGGCCATGGTGGCTCGATGTGCTCAGTGTGCGGCCAGCTGTCTGGGAGGGGCCGGGGGTCCAGGCTCAGGCTGTGTCAGAAAGGGCATTAGTGCCCTGGTCAGCCTATGTATTTGGGGTACAGCCAAGGTCGGTGCAGGTTGATCCTCATTTGGGGTTACTGGGTAGCCCCAGAGGACAATGTTTTTTATCTGGAGGGCAGGCAGAGTGCTGCATTGTAGTTCTGGATTGCCAAACTGGAGGCCTTGTGGGCCAGTAGTCTGACGACAAAAGTCTGAGAACACAAGCTAGGCTTAGGTTTCTGGGTGAGGCCATGGCAGGCACAATCTACAGACCTGAATCGAGATCTCGTGCATCTGAAGTCAGGGCGAGGATCAGACGATCGCTCAGGTTGGAGTTTCTGTCCCTGATGGCCCCTTCATGAATGGGGGGGCATCACAAGGCCATGGGGGTTTTCCCATGATGGGAGTTGTGAGAAGCTCCAAACTGCAGAGAGTCTTCGGCAGGACAATTGAGACCTGTTGTTTGGCTCCAGGCCAATGATTCTGAGCAGGGTTCTAAGGAGGGATGGCTGGGTAGCCCACCTCGCATTCCAATTGTCTCCTAGCAACAAGACAGTTTAGATCTCCTGGATCTGTGGGGAGCTACCGAGGATGCTGAGTTGAAATGCACACCCCTGGGGATGGGTCCGAATGTGCTTTTGTGTCTATGGAGACCTTGGAATGAAGCGGTGGCACTGGAGCCCTAACGGGTTCTCCTAAACAGAGGCTTTGACACAGCTCCAACGTGCAATTTTCCCATGTGTAGATGAGATGTTTTCTGATGGGTGAAACAAGAAACAGCTATATGCTGCTTTTGAAATCCAGGCCTCTGAGGAGAGATGCCTGGAAACCAAAGCAATGGATCTGATTAGTGCCTAGGGGCCTGTTCTTTCCTTTTTACCTCTGAGGACATCTGTCTATGGGTCTGAGTGCAGGTAGGGGCTCATTTGGGCTCAGATTGCCCCTGTTTTTCCTGGGAAGCTACCACTATTGAGATATATCAGGGACTTTGGAGGTTTATCCTATTAGAAGGGTTGTGGCCATTGGAATGGGCACACACAATTCCCTTGGAGAGGGCAAGTACAGTCCTCAGGTTTGGCTCCAGGGTTCTGAGCCTGTAGGTTGTGTCGTCCAGCCCTTTTTGGACAGTTGTCTGAAAACACAAACTCGGCTTATGTTTCAGGTCATAGGTATGGCAGGACTGATCTACAGACCATGAGGAGAACTTTTCGGGATTTGAAGAAGGGCGAGTGTGAGGCTCCTGCTCAAGTTTTTGTCTCGGGATATCGTGTCACTCATGGTCGTGGAATTTCTGGGTGACTTCATGGGAAATGGACGAGTCTTACTCTCTGGTGGTTTGGCCCCGTCCAAAGAGTTTGGGTTCATTCTGTGGGCTGGAAGAAGTCCGTTTTATTTTGTTGTTGTTGTTGCTTTCTTTTTTAACCTCAGGTGTCCCACCAAATAAGGGATTTCAGAGTAGAGCCCTAGGAGGGGCGACTGGACAATCAGAAATCTGGTTAAAAATTGGGGCCTAGGGACATGTCAAGCCCATTATGACATCTAATGGTCCAGCCACTGAGAGGACTTACTAGAGGACAGGACTCATGCTGAGGGTCACAATGCGTGTGTATGCCCTCGTCGCACTCAAGAATGGGCGGGGCCTCAGGGTTTCACCTACACTGATCGTTGGACAACGTGCCAACCACAAGGGTTCTTGCCATGGGTAAGGAGGAGTTCTGATTTCTGCATCAGACTCACCCCTGGGCAGTGATTGGAGATAAGGTCTCGGTTCTGAAGCCTGAAAACTGAGGTAGGGAAGAGATGATGACCTAAGGCCATGGCGGGTTTTATGTGCTCAGTGTGCGGTCAGCATTCTGGGTGTTGGTCAGGAGGTCCGGGCTCAGGATGTGTTCGACAGTGCATTAGTGCCCATGTTAGACTATATAATTTGGGTAAAGTCGAGTGCTGTGTAGGTTTACCCTCATTTAAGGTGCCTGGGCAGCTCATGAGGCAATAATTTTTTTCTCTAGAGGGCATGCAGAGTGCTGCATTGTGGGTCCGGAATTGCCAAACTTGAGGGCTTTGGGGCCAGGAGTGTGAGGATGGAAGTCTGAGAAGACAAGCTAGACTTGGGTTTCAGGGCGAGGACACGGCAGGTACCCCCTGCAGATCTGAACCAATATCTCATGCATCTGAAGTCAGGGCGAGGATCAGACGTTGGCTCAGGTGGGAGTTTCTGAGCATGACGGCCGCTTCATGAAGGGAGCGGAATCTCGAGACCATTGAGGTTTTCCCACGTTGGGAGTTGTGGGATGCCCCCTTCCAGGATTCCTTCTTCCGGACAATTGAGACCTGTTGGACAGCTCCAGGACATCCCATATGGAATGACTCCAGAGCACCGTTCGCAGATGGATGCCTGGGAAGCCCGCCTCGCATTCCAATTGTCTCCTAGCAACAAGACAGTTTAGATCTGATGGCTCTGCGGGAGCAACCTCGGTGGCTGAGTTGAAATGGACTTTCCTGAGGATGTGTCCTAATGTGTTTTTGTGTCCATGAGGGCCTTGGAATGGGGCGGTGGCACCGGCAACCTGAAGTACTTTCCTAAGCTTTGGACATGGCTCCCATACACAGGTTTACTTGTGGAGACGAGATGAGTTCTGATGGGTGCCTCAGGAAAACCCCTATGCTCGTATTGGAATCAGGCTTTTGAGGACACATGCCTGTAACCCATAGCAATGGATCCTATTATGGCCTAGGGTCCTGTCTGGTTCAATCTTCTTCTCTGGGGACATCCATCTATGGTATGAGTGGAGGTCGATTATCAGCTGGTGTCAGACACCCCTTGTTTGTTCCGGGTGACCCACACTATTGGGATGGCCTAAGGGTCGTTGGAGGTTTCTCCTAATTTGTACGATTTTGGACCATGGAATGGGCAGAATTCCCATGGATTGGTAGGCACAGTCCTAATGTGTGGCTCCAGGGGGCCAGCCTGGAGGATGTGTGGCCCAAGACTTTGAGGACAGAAGTCTGAAAACACAAACTCAGCTTAGGTTTGGGGACGTAGGTATGGCAGGCCCGATCTACAAACCATGAGAAGAACTCTACAGGATATGAAGAAAGTGCGAGTCTGTGGCGATTGCTCAGGCTTTTGTCTCTGGATTTTGTATCAGTGATGGCCGTGGAATGTCGGGGAGGCCTCATGGGCCATGGACGAATCTTCCTCTCTGAGGATTTGGCCCGATTCCCAATTGCTTTTCGTCAATCTGTGGGATGGGAGGACTCATTTCAGTTTTGTTACCTCAGGTGTCCCACCAAAAGAGGAATTCCAAAGCAAAGCCGTGGGGAAGACTGAAGGGACAACCCGAACTATGGTTAAAAATTGGGGCCTAGGGGCATGGCAAGCCCAATATGCTATCTCTTCATCCAGCCACTGAGTGGCCTTACTTGAGGACTGGGCTCAGCCTGAGGGTCACAATGTGTGTTTGTGACCAATGTGGCCCGCGAGCATGGGCGGGGCCTCATGGACCACACTGGTGTCAACGACACTGAACGTTGGACAACATGCCAACCACAAGGTTTCTTGCCATTGGGAAGGAGTTCTGATTTCTGCATCACCTTCAACATGGACAGTGATTGGAGATAAGGTCTAGGATCTGAAACCTGAAAACCGAGGTTGGGAAGAGATGACGACCTAAGGCCATGGTGGCTCGATGTGCTCAGTGTGCGGCCAGCTGTCTGGGAGGGGCCGGGGGTCCAGGCTCAGGCTGTGTCAGAAAGGGCATTAGTGCCCTGGTCAGCCTATGTATTTGGGGTACAGCCAAGGTCGGTGCAGGTTGATCCTCATTTGGGGTTACTGGTTAGCCCCAGAGGACAATGTTTTTTATCTGGAGGGCAGGCAGAGTGCTGCATTGTAGTTCTGGATTGCCAAACTGGAGGCCTTGTGGGCCAGTAGTCTGACGACAAAAGTCTGAGAACACAAGCTAGGCTTAGGTTTCTGGGTGAGGCCATGGCAGGCACAATCTACAGACCTGAATCGAGATCTCGTGCATCTGAAGTCAGGGCGAGGATCAGACGATCGCTCAGGTTGGAGTTTCTGTCCCTGATGGCCCCTTCATGAATGGGGGGGCATCACGAGGCCATGGGGGTTTTCCCATGATGGGAGTTGTGAGAAGCTCCAAACTGCAGAGAGTCTTCGGCAGGACAATTGAGACCTGTTCTTTGGCTCCAGGCCAATGATTCTGAGCAGGGTTCTAAGGATGGATGGCTGGGTAGCCCACCTCGCATTCCAATTGTCTCCTAGCAACAAGACAGTTTAGATCTCCTGGATCTGTGGGGAGCTACCGAGGATGCTGAGTTGAAATGCACACCCCTGGGGATGAATCCGAATGTGCTTTTGTGTCTATGGAGACCTTGGAATGAAGCGGTGGCACTGGGGCCCTAAAGGGTTCTCCTAAACAGAGGCTTTGACACAGCTCCAATGTGCAAGTTTCCCATGTGTAGATGAGATGTTTTCTGATGGGTGAAACAAGAAACAGCTATATGCAGCTTTTGAAATCCAGGCCTCTGAGGAGAGATGCCTGGAAACCAAAGCAATGGATCTGATTAGTGCCTAGGGTCCTGTTCTTTCCTTTTTACCTCAGAGGACATCTGTCTATGGGTCTGAGTGCAGGTAGGGGCTCATTTGGGCTCAGATTGCCCCTGTTTTTCCTGGGAAGCTACCACTATTGAGATATATCAGGGACTTTGGAGGTTTATCCTATTAGAAGGGTTGTGGCCATTGGAATGGGCACACACAATTCCCTTGGAGAGGGCAAGTACAGTCCTCAGGTTTGGCTCCAGGGGCCGGAGCCTGTAGGTTGTGTCGTCCAGCCCTTTTTGGACAGTTGTCTGAAAACACAAACTCGGCTTATGTTTCAGGTCATAGGTATGGCAGGACTGATCTACAGACCATGAGGAGAACTTTTCGGGATTTGAAAGAAGGGCGAGTGTGAGGCTCCTGCTCAAGTTTTTGTCTCGGGATATCGTGTCACTCATGGTCGTGGAATTTCTGGGTGACTTCATGGGAAATGGACGAGTCTTACTCTCTGGTGGTTTGGCCCCGTCCAAAGAGTTTGGGTTCATTCTGTGGGCTGGAAGAAGTCCGTTTTATTTTGTTGTTGTTGTTGTTTTCTTTTTTAACCTCAGGTGTCCCACCAAATGAGGGATTTCAGAGTAGAGCCCTAGGAGGGGCGACTGGACAATCAGAAATCTGGTTAAAAATTGGGGCCTAGGGACATGTCAAGCCCATTATGACATCTAAGGGTCCAGCCACTGAGAGGACTTACTAGAGGACAGGACTCATGCTGAGGGTCACAATGCGTGTGTATGCCCTCGTCGCACTCAAGAATGGGCGGGGCCTCAGGGTTTCTCCTACACTGATCGTTGGACAACGTGCCAACCACAAGGGTTCTTGCCATGGGTAAGGAGGAGTTCTGATTTCTGCATCAGACTCACCCCTGGGCAGTGATTGGAGATAAGGTCTCGGTTCTGAAGCCTGAAAACTGAGGTAGGGAAGAGATGATGACCTAAGGCCATGGCGGGTTTTATGTGCTCAGTGTGCGGTCAGCTTTCTGGGTGTTGGTCAGGAGGTCCGGGCTCAGGATGTGTTCGACAGTGCATTAGTGCCCAGGTTAGACTATATAATTTGGGTAAAGTCGAGTGCTGTGTAGGTTTACCCTCATTTAAGGTGCCTGGGCAGCTCATGAGGCAATCATTTTTTTTCTAGAGGGCAGGCAGAGTGCTGCATTGTGGGTCCGGAATTGCCAAACTTGAGGGCTTTGGGGCCAGGAGTGTGAGGATGGAAGTCTGAGAAGACAAGCTAGACTTGGGTTTCAGGGCGAGGGCACGGCAGGTACCCCCTGCAGATCTGAACCAATATCTCATGCATCTGAAGTCAGGGCGAGGATCAGACGTTGGCTCAGGTGGGAGTTTCTGAGCATGACGGCCGCTTCATGAAGGGAGCGGAATCTCGAGACCATTGAGGTTTTCCCACGTTGGGAGTTGTGGGATGCCCCCTTCCAGGATTCCTTCTTCCGGACAATTGAGACCTGTTGGACAGCTCCAGGACATCCCATATGGAATGACTCCAGAGCACCGTTCGCGGATGGATGCCTGGGAAGCCCGCCTCGCATTCCAATTGTCTCCTAGCAACAAGACAGTTTAGAACTGATGGCTCTGCGGGAGCAACCTCGGTGGCTGAGTTGAAATGGACTTTCCTGAGGATGTGTCCTAATGTGTTTTTGTGTCCATGAGGGCCTTGGAATGGGGCGGTGGCACCGGCAACCTGAAGTACTTTCCTAAGCTTTGGACATGGCTCCCATGCACAGGTTTACTTGTGGAGACGAGATGAGTTCTGATGGGTGCCTCAGGAAAACCTCTATGCTCGTATTGGAATCAGGCTTTTGAGGACACATGCCTGTAACCCATAGCAATGGATCCTATTATGGCCTAGGGTCCTGTCTGGTTCAATCTTCTTCTCTGGGGACATCCATCTATGGTATGAGTGGAGGTCGATTATCAGCTGGTGTCAGACACCCCTTGTTTGTTCCGGGTGACCCACACTATTGGGATGGCCTAAGGGTCGTTGGAGGTTTCTCCTAATTTGTACGATTTTGGACCATGGAATGGGCAGAATTCCCATGGATTGGTAGGCACAGTCCTAATGTGTGGCTCCAGGGGCCCAGCCTGGAGGGCGTGTGGCCCAAGACTTTGAGGACAGAAGTCTGAAAACACAAACTCAGCTTAGGTTTGGGGACGTAGGTATGGCAGGCCCGATCTACAAACCATGAGAAGAACTCTACAGGATATGAAGAAAGTGCGAGTCTGTGGCGATTGCTCAGGCTTTTGTCTCTGGATTTTGTATCAGTGATGGCCGTGGAATGTCGGGGAGGCCTCATGGGCCATGGATGAATCTTCCTCTCTGAGGATTTGGCCCGATTCCCAATTGCTTTTCGTCAATCTGTGGGATGGGAGGACTCATTTCAGTTTTGTTACCTCAGGTGTCCCACCAAAAGAGGAATTCCAAAGCAAAGCCGTGGGGAAGACTGAAGGGACAACCCGAACTATGGTTAAAAATTGGGGCCTAGGGGCATGGCAAGCCCAATATGCTATCTCTTCATCCAGCCACTGAGTGGCCTTACTTGAGGACTGGGCTCAGCCTGAGGGTCACAATGTGTGTTTGTGACCAATGTGGCCCGCGAGCATGGGCGGGGCCTCATGGGCCACACTGGTGTCAACGACACTGAACGTTGGACAACATGCCAACCACAAGGTTTCTTGCCATTGGGAAGGAGTTCTGATTTCTGCATCACCTTCAACATGGACAGTGATTGGAGATAAGGTCTAGGTTCTGAAACCTGAAAACCGAGGTTGGGAAGAGATGACGACCTAAGGCCATGGTGGCTCGATGTGCTCAGTGTGCGGCCAGCTGTCTGGGAGGGGCCGGGGGTCCAGGCTCAGGCTGTGTCAGAAAGGGCATTAGTGCCCTGGTCAGCCTATGTATTTGGGGTACAGCCAAGGTCGGTGCAGGTTGATCCTCATTTGGGGTTACTGGGTAGCCCCAGAGGACAATGTTTTTTATCTGGAGGGCAGGCAGAGTGCTGCATTGTAGTTCTGGATTGCCAAACTGGAGGCCTTGTGGGCCAGTAGTCTGACGACAAAAGTCTGAGAACACAAGCTAGGCTTAGGTTTCTGGGTGAGGCCATGGCAGGCACAATCTACAGACCTGAATCGAGATCTCGTGCATCTGAAGTCAGGGCGAGGATCAGACGATCGCTCAGGTTGGAGTTTCTGTCCCTGATGGCCCCTTCATGAATGGGGGGGCATCACAAGGCCATGGGGGTTTTCCCATGATGGGAGTTGTGAGAAGCTCCAAACTGCAGAGAGTCTTCGGCAGGACAATTGAGACCTGTTGTTTGGCTCCAGGCCAATGATTCTGAGCAGGGTTCTAAGGAGGGATGGCTGGGTAGCCCACCTCGCATTCCAATTGTCTCCTAGCAACAAGACAGTTTAGATCTCCTGGATCTGTGGGGAGCTACCGAGGATGCTGAGTTGAAATGCACACCCCTGGGGATGGGTCCGAATGTGCTTTTGTGTCTATGGAGACCTTGGAATGAAGCGGTGGCACTGGAGCCCTAACGGGTTCTCCTAAACAGAGGCTTTGACACAGCTCCAACGTGCAATTTTCCCATGTGTAGATGAGATGTTTTCTGATGGGTGAAACAAGAAACAGCTATATGCTGCTTTTGAAATCCAGGCCTCTGAGGAGAGATGCCTGGAAACCAAAGCAATGGATCTGATTAGTGCCTAGGGGCCTGTTCTTTCCTTTTTACCTCTGAGGACATCTGTCTATGGGTCTGAGTGCAGGTAGGGGCTCATTTGGGCTCAGATTGCCCCTGTTTTTCCTGGGAAGCTACCACTATTGAGATATATCAGGGACTTTGGAGGTTTATCCTATTAGAAGGGTTGTGGCCATTGGAATGGGCACACACAATTCCCTTGGAGAGGGCAAGTACAGTCCTCAGGTTTGGCTCCAGGGTTCTGAGCCTGTAGGTTGTGTCGTCCAGCCCTTTTTGGACAGTTGTCTGAAAACACAAACTCGGCTTATGTTTCAGGTCATAGGTATGGCAGGACTGATCTACAGACCATGAGGAGAACTTTTCGGGATTTGAAGAAGGGCGAGTGTGAGGCTCCTGCTCAAGTTTTTGTCTCGGGATATCGTGTCACTCATGGTCGTGGAATTTCTGGGTGACTTCATGGGAAATGGACGAGTCTTACTCTCTGGTGGTTTGGCCCCGTCCAAAGAGTTTGGGTTCATTCTGTGGGCTGGAAGAAGTCCGTTTTATTTTGTTGTTGTTGTTGCTTTCTTTTTTAACCTCAGGTGTCCCACCAAATAAGGGATTTCAGAGTAGAGCCCTAGGAGGGGCGACTGGACAATCAGAAATCTGGTTAAAAATTGGGGCCTAGGGACATGTCAAGCCCATTATGACATCTAATGGTCCAGCCACTGAGAGGACTTACTAGAGGACAGGACTCATGCTGAGGGTCACAATGCGTGTGTATGCCCTCGTCGCACTCAAGAATGGGCGGGGCCTCAGGGTTTCACCTACACTGATCGTTGGACAACGTGCCAACCACAAGGGTTCTTGCCATGGGTAAGGAGGAGTTCTGATTTCTGCATCAGACTCACCCCTGGGCAGTGATTGGAGATAAGGTCTCGGTTCTGAAGCCTGAAAACTGAGGTAGGGAAGAGATGATGACCTAAGGCCATGGCGGGTTTTATGTGCTCAGTGTGCGGTCAGCATTCTGGGTGTTGGTCAGGAGGTCCGGGCTCAGGATGTGTTCGACAGTGCATTAGTGCCCATGTTAGACTATATAATTTGGGTAAAGTCGAGTGCTGTGTAGGTTTACCCTCATTTAAGGTGCCTGGGCAGCTCATGAGGCAATAATTTTTTTCTCTAGAGGGCATGCAGAGTGCTGCATTGTGGGTCCGGAATTGCCAAACTTGAGGGCTTTGGGGCCAGGAGTGTGAGGATGGAAGTCTGAGAAGACAAGCTAGACTTGGGTTTCAGGGCGAGGACACGGCAGGTACCCCCTGCAGATCTGAACCAATATCTCATGCATCTGAAGTCAGGGCGAGGATCAGACGTTGGCTCAGGTGGGAGTTTCTGAGCATGACGGCCGCTTCATGAAGGGAGCGGAATCTCGAGACCATTGAGGTTTTCCCACGTTGGGAGTTGTGGGATGCCCCCTTCCAGGATTCCTTCTTCCGGACAATTGAGACCTGTTGGACAGCTCCAGGACATCCCATATGGAATGACTCCAGAGCACCGTTCGCAGATGGATGCCTGGGAAGCCCGCCTCGCATTCCAATTGTCTCCTAGCAACAAGACAGTTTAGATCTGATGGCTCTGCGGGAGCAACCTCGGTGGCTGAGTTGAAATGGACTTTCCTGAGGATGTGTCCTAATGTGTTTTTGTGTCCATGAGGGCCTTGGAATGGGGCGGTGGCACCGGCAACCTGAAGTACTTTCCTAAGCTTTGGACATGGCTCCCATACACAGGTTTACTTGTGGAGACGAGATGAGTTCTGATGGGTGCCTCAGGAAAACCCCTATGCTCGTATTGGAATCAGGCTTTTGAGGACACATGCCTGTAACCCATAGCAATGGATCCTATTATGGCCTAGGGTCCTGTCTGGTTCAATCTTCTTCTCTGGGGACATCCATCTATGGTATGAGTGGAGGTCGATTATCAGCTGGTGTCAGACACCCCTTGTTTGTTCCGGGTGACCCACACTATTGGGATGGCCTAAGGGTCGTTGGAGGTTTCTCCTAATTTGTACGATTTTGGACCATGGAATGGGCAGAATTCCCATGGATTGGTAGGCACAGTCCTAATGTGTGGCTCCAGGGGGCCAGCCTGGAGGATGTGTGGCCCAAGACTTTGAGGACAGAAGTCTGAAAACACAAACTCAGCTTAGGTTTGGGGACGTAGGTATGGCAGGCCCGATCTACAAACCATGAGAAGAACTCTACAGGATATGAAGAAAGTGCGAGTCTGTGGCGATTGCTCAGGCTTTTGTCTCTGGATTTTGTATCAGTGATGGCCGTGGAATGTCGGGGAGGCCTCATGGGCCATGGACGAATCTTCCTCTCTGAGGATTTGGCCCGATTCCCAATTGCTTTTCGTCAATCTGTGGGATGGGAGGACTCATTTCAGTTTTGTTACCTCAGGTGTCCCACCAAAAGAGGAATTCCAAAGCAAAGCCGTGGGGAAGACTGAAGGGACAACCCGAACTATGGTTAAAAATTGGGGCCTAGGGGCATGGCAAGCCCAATATGCTATCTCTTCATCCAGCCACTGAGTGGCCTTACTTGAGGACTGGGCTCAGCCTGAGGGTCACAATGTGTGTTTGTGACCAATGTGGCCCGCGAGCATGGGCGGGGCCTCATGGACCACACTGGTGTCAACGACACTGAACGTTGGACAACATGCCAACCACAAGGTTTCTTGCCATTGGGAAGGAGTTCTGATTTCTGCATCACCTTCAACATGGACAGTGATTGGAGATAAGGTCTAGGATCTGAAACCTGAAAACCGAGGTTGGGAAGAGATGACGACCTAAGGCCATGGTGGCTCGATGTGCTCAGTGTGCGGCCAGCTGTCTGGGAGGGGCCGGGGGTCCAGGCTCAGGCTGTGTCAGAAAGGGCATTAGTGCCCTGGTCAGCCTATGTATTTGGGGTACAGCCAAGGTCGGTGCAGGTTGATCCTCATTTGGGGTTACTGGTTAGCCCCAGAGGACAATGTTTTTTATCTGGAGGGCAGGCAGAGTGCTGCATTGTAGTTCTGGATTGCCAAACTGGAGGCCTTGTGGGCCAGTAGTCTGACGACAAAAGTCTGAGAACACAAGCTAGGCTTAGGTTTCTGGGTGAGGCCATGGCAGGCACAATCTACAGACCTGAATCGAGATCTCGTGCATCTGAAGTCAGGGCGAGGATCAGACGATCGCTCAGGTTGGAGTTTCTGTCCCTGATGGCCCCTTCATGAATGGGGGGGCATCACGAGGCCATGGGGGTTTTCCCATGATGGGAGTTGTGAGAAGCTCCAAACTGCAGAGAGTCTTCGGCAGGACAATTGAGACCTGTTCTTTGGCTCCAGGCCAATGATTCTGAGCAGGGTTCTAAGGATGGATGGCTGGGTAGCCCACCTCGCATTCCAATTGTCTCCTAGCAACAAGACAGTTTAGATCTCCTGGATCTGTGGGGAGCTACCGAGGATGCTGAGTTGAAATGCACACCCCTGGGGATGAATCCGAATGTGCTTTTGTGTCTATGGAGACCTTGGAATGAAGCGGTGGCACTGGGGCCCTAAAGGGTTCTCCTAAACAGAGGCTTTGACACAGCTCCAACGTGCAAGTTTCCCATGTGTAGATGAGATGTTTTCTGATGGGTGAAACAAGAAACAGCTATATGCAGCTTTTGAAATCCAGGCCTCTGAGGAGAGATGCCTGGAAACCAAAGCAATGGATCTGATTAGTGCCTAGGGTCCTGTTCTTTCCTTTTTACCTCAGAGGACATCTGTCTATGGGTCTGAGTGCAGGTAGGGGCTCATTTGGGCTCAGATTGCCCCTGTTTTTCCTGGGAAGCTACCACTATTGAGATATATCAGGGACTTTGGAGGTTTATCCTATTAGAAGGGTTGTGGCCATTGGAATGGGCACACACAATTCCCTTGGAGAGGGCAAGTACAGTCCTCAGGTTTGGCTCCAGGGGCCGGAGCCTGTAGGTTGTGTCGTCCAGCCCTTTTTGGACAGTTGTCTGAAAACACAAACTCGGCTTATGTTTCAGGTCATAGGTATGGCAGGACTGATCTACAGACCATGAGGAGAACTTTTCGGGATTTGAAAGAAGGGCGAGTGTGAGGCTCCTGCTCAAGTTTTTGTCTCGGGATATCGTGTCACTCATGGTCGTGGAATTTCTGGGTGACTTCATGGGAAATGGACGAGTCTTACTCTCTGGTGGTTTGGCCCAGTCCAAAGAGTTTGGGTTCATTCTGTGGGCTGGAAGAAGTCCGTTTTATTTTGTTGTTGTTGTTGTTTTCTTTTTTAACCTCAGGTGTCCCACCAAATGAGGGATTTCAGAGTAGAGCCCTAGGAGGGGCGACTGGACAATCAGAAATCTGGTTAAAAATTGGGGCCTAGGGACATGTCAAGCCCATTATGACATCTAAGGGTCCAGCCACTGAGAGGACTTACTAGAGGACAGGACTCATGCTGAGGGTCACAATGCGTGTGTATGCCCTCGTCGCACTCAAGAATGGGCGGGGCCTCAGGGTTTCTCCTACACTGATCGTTGGACAACGTGCCAACCACAAGGGTTCTTGCCATGGGTAAGGAGGAGTTCTGATTTCTGCATCAGACTCACCCCTGGGCAGTGATTGGAGATAAGGTCTCGGTTCTGAAGCCTGAAAACTGAGGTAGGGAAGAGATGATGACCTAAGGCCATGGCGGGTTTTATGTGCTCAGTGTGCGGTCAGCTTTCTGGGTGTTGGTCAGGAGGTCCGGGCTCAGGATGTGTTCGACAGTGCATTAGTGCCCAGGTTAGACTATATAATTTGGGTAAAGTCGAGTGCTGTGTAGGTTTACCCTCATTTAAGGTGCCTGGGCAGCTCATGAGGCAATCATTTTTTTTCTAGAGGGCAGGCAGAGTGCTGCATTGTGGGTCCGGAATTGCCAAACTTGAGGGCTTTGGGGCCAGGAGTGTGAGGATGGAAGTCTGAGAAGACAAGCTAGACTTGGGTTTCAGGGCGAGGGCACGGCAGGTACCCCCTGCAGATCTGAACCAATATCTCATGCATCTGAAGTCAGGGCGAGGATCAGACGTTGGCTCAGGTGGGAGTTTCTGAGCATGACGGCCGCTTCATGAAGGGAGTGGAATCTCGAGACCATTGAGGTTTTCCCACGTTGGGAGTTGTGGGATGCCCCCTTCCAGGATTCCTTCTTCCGGACAATTGAGACCTGTTGGACAGCTCCAGGACATCCCATATGGAATGACTCCAGAGCACCGTTCGCGGATGGATGCCTGGGAAGCCCGCCTCGCATTCCAATTGTCTCCTAGCAACAAGACAGTTTAGAACTGATGGCTCTGCGGGAGCAACCTCGGTGGCTGAGTTGAAATGGACTTTCCTGAGGATGTGTCCTAATGTGTTTTTGTGTCCATGAGGGCCTTGGAATGGGGCGGTGGCACCGGCAACCTGAAGTACTTTCCTAAGCTTTGGACATGGCTCCCATACACAGGTTTACTTGTGGAGACGAGATGAGTTCTGATGGGTGCCTCAGGAAAACCTCTATGCTCGTATTGGAATCAGGCTTTTGAGGACACATGCCTGTAACCCATAGCAATGGATCCTATTATGGCCTAGGGTCCTGTCTGGTTCAATCTTCTTCTCTGGGGACATCCATCTATGGTATGAGTGGAGGTCGATTATCAGCTGGTGTCAGACACCCCTTGTTTGTTCCGGGTGACCCACACTATTGGGATGGCCTAAGGGTCGTTGGAGGTTTCTCCTAATTTGTACGATTTTGGACCATGGAATGGGCAGAATTCCCATGGATTGGTAGGCACAGTCCTAATGTGTGGCTCCAGGGGCCCAGCCTGGAGGGCGTGTGGCCCAAGACTTTGAGGACAGAAGTCTGAAAACACAAACTCAGCTTAGGTTTGGGGACGTAGGTATGGCAGGCCCGATCTACAAACCATGAGAAGAACTCTACAGGATATGAAGAAAGTGCGAGTCTGTGGCGATTGCTCAGGCTTTTGTCTCTGGATTTTGTATCAGTGATGGCCGTGGAATGTCGGGGAGGCCTCATGGGCCATGGACGAATCTTCCTCTCTGAGGATTTGGCCCGATTCCCAATTGCTTTTCGTCAATCTGTGGGATGGGAGGACTCATTTCAGTTTTGTTACCTCAGGTGTCCCACCAAAAGAGGAATTCCAAAGCAAAGCCGTGGGGAAGACTGAAGGGACAACCCGAACTATGGTTAAAAATTGGGGCCTAGGGGCATGGCAAGCCCAATATGCTATCTCTTCATCCAGCCACTGAGTGGCCTTACTTGAGGACTGGGCTCAGCCTGAGGGTCACAATGTGCGTTTGTGACCAATGTGGCCCGCGAGCATGGGCGGGGCCTCATGGGCCACACTGGTGTCAACGACATTGAACGTTGGACAACATGCCAACCACAAGGTTTCTTGCCATTGGGAAGGAGATCTGATTTCTGCATCACCTTCAACATGGACAGTGATTGGAGATAAGGTCTAGGTTCTGAAACCTGAAAACCGAGGTTGGGAAGAGATGACGACCTAAGGCCATGGTGGCTCGATGTGCTCAGTGTGCGGCCAGCTGTCTGGGAGGGGCCGGGGGTCCAGGCTCAGGCTGTGTCAGAAAGGGCATTAGTGCCCTGGTCAGCCTATGTATTTGGGGTACAGCCAAGGTCGGTGCAGGTTGATCCTCATTTGGGGTTACTGGGTAGCCCCAGAGGACAATGTTTTTTATCTGGAGGGCAGGCAGAGTGCTGCATTGTAGTTCTGGATTGCCAAACTGGAGGCCTTGTGGGCCAGTAGTCTGACGACAAAAGTCTGAGAACACAAGCTAGGCTTAGGTTTCTGGGTGAGGCCATGGCAGGCACAATCTACAGACCTGAATCGAGATCTCGTGCATCTGAAGTCAGGGCGAGGACCAGACGATCGCTCAGGTTGGAGTTTCTGTCCCTGATGGCCCCTTCATGAATGGGGGGGCATCACAAGGCCATGGGGGTTTTCCCATGATGGGAGTTGTGAGAAGCTCCAAACTGCAGAGAGTCTTCGGCAGGACAATTGAGACCTGTTGTTTGGCTCCAGGCCAATGATTCTGAGCAGGGTTCTAAGGAGGGATGGCTGGGTAGCCCACCTCGCATTCCAATTGTCTCCTAGCAACAAGACAGTTTAGATCTCCTGGATCTGTGGGGAGCTACCGAGGATGCTGAGTTGAAATGCACACCCCTGGGGATGGGTCCGAATGTGCTTTTGTGTCTATGGAGACCTTGGAATGAAGCGGTGGCACTGGGGCCCTAAAGGGTTCTCCTAAACAGAGGCTTTGACACAGCTCCAACGTGCAAGTTTCCCATGTGTAGATGAGATGTTTTCTGATGGGTGAAACAAGAAACAGCTATATGCAGCTTTTGAAATCCAGGCCTCTGAGGAGAGATGCCTGGAAACCAAAGCAATGGATCTGATTAGTGCCTAGGGTCCTGTTCTTTCCTTTTTACCTCAGAGGACATCTGTCTATGGGTCTGAGTGCAGGTAGGGGCTCATTTGGGCTCAGATTGCCCCTGTTTTTCCTGGGAAGCTACCACTATTGAGATATATCAGGGACTTTGGAGGTTTATCCTATTAGAAGGGTTGTGGCCATTGGAATGGGCACACACAATTCCCTTGGAGAGGGCAAGTACAGTCCTCAGGTTTGGCTCCAGGGGCCTGAGCCTGTAGGTTGTGTCGTCCAGCCCTTTTTGGACAGTTGTCTGAAAACACAAACTCGGCTTATGTTTCAGGTCATAGGTATGGCAGGACTGATCTACAGACCATGAGGAGAACTTTTCGGGATTTGAAAGAAGGGCGAGTGTGAGGCTCCTGCTCAAGTTTTTGTCTCGGGATATCGTGTCACTCATGGTCGTGGAATTTCTGGGTGACTTCATGGGAAATGGACGAGTCTTACTCTCTGGTGGTTTGGCCCCGTCCAAAGAGTTTGGGTTCATTCTGTGGGCTGGAAGAAGTCCGTTTTATTTTGTTGTTGTTGTTGTTTTCTTTTTTAACCTCAGGTGTCCCACCAAATGAGGGATTTCAGAGTAGAGCCCTAGGAGGGGCGACTGGACAATCAGAAATCTGGTTAAAAATTGGGGCCTAGGGACATGTCAAGCCCATTATGACATCTAAGGGTCCAGCCACTGAGAGGACTTACTAGAGGACAGGACTCATGCTGAGGGTCACAATGCGTGTGTATGCCCTCGTCGCACTCAAGAATGGGCGGGGCCTCAGGGTTTCTCCTACACTGATCGTTGGACAACGTGCCAACCACAAGGGTTCTTGCCATGGGTAAGGAGGAGTTCTGATTTCTGCATCAGACTCACCCCTGGGCAGTGATTGGAGATAAGGTCTCGGTTCTGAAGCCTGAAAACTGAGGTAGGGAAGAGATGATGACCTAAGGCCATGGCGGGTTTTATGTGCTCAGTGTGCGGTCAGCTTTCTGGGTGTTGGTCAGGAGGTCCGGGCTCAGGATGTGTTCGACAGTGCATTAGTGCCCAGGTTAGACTATATAATTTGGGTAAAGTCGAGTGCTGTGTAGGTTTACCCTCATTTAAGGTGCCTGGGCAGCTCATGAGGCAATCATTTTTTTTCTAGAGGGCAGGCAGAGTGCTGCATTGTGGGTCCGGAATTGCCAAACTTGAGGGCTTTGGGGCCAGGAGTGTGAGGATGGAAGTCTGAGAAGACAAGCTAGACTTGGGTTTCAGGGCGAGGGCACGGCAGGTACCCCCTGCAGATCTGAACCAATATCTCATGCATCTGAAGTCAGGGCGAGGATCAGACGTTGGCTCAGGTGGGAGTTTCTGAGCATGACGGCCGCTTCATGAAGGGAGCGGAATCTCGAGACCATTGAGGTTTTCCCACGTTGGGAGTTGTGGGATGCCCCCTTCCAGGATTCCTTCTTCCGGACAATTGAGACCTGTTGGACAGCTCCAGGACATCCCATATGGAATGACTCCAGAGCACCGTTCGCGGATGGATGCCTGGGAAGCCCGCCTCGCATTCCAATTGTCTCCTAGCAACAAGACAGTTTAGAACTGATGGCTCTGCGGGAGCAACCTCGGTGGCTGAGTTGAAATGGACTTTCCTGAGGATGTGTCCTAATGTGTTTTTGTGTCCATGAGGGCCTTGGAATGGGGCGGTGGCACCGGCAACCTGAAGTACTTTCCTAAGCTTTGGACATGGCTCCCATGCACAGGTTTACTTGTGGAGACGAGATGAGTTCTGATGGGTGCCTCAGGAAAACCTCTATGCTCGTATTGGAATCAGGCTTTTGAGGACACATGCCTGTAACCCATAGCAATGGATCCTATTATGGCCTAGGGTCCTGTCTGGTTCAATCTTCTTCTCTGGGGACATCCATCTATGGTATGAGTGGAGGTCGATTATCAGCTGGTGTCAGACACCCCTTGTTTGTTCCGGGTGACCCACACTATTGGGATGGCCTAAGGGTCGTTGGAGGTTTCTCCTAATTTGTACGATTTTGGACCATGGAATGGGCAGAATTCCCATGGATTGGTAGGCACAGTCCTAATGTGTGGCTCCAGGGGCCCAGCCTGGAGGGCGTGTGGCCCAAGACTTTGAGGACAGAAGTCTGAAAACACAAACTCAGCTTAGGTTTGGGGACGTAGGTATGGCAGGCCCGATCTACAAACCATGAGAAGAACTCTACAGGATATGAAGAAAGTGCGAGTCTGTGGCGATTGCTCAGGCTTTTGTCTCTGGATTTTGTATCAGTGATGGCCGTGGAATGTCGGGGAGGCCTCATGGGCCATGGATGAATCTTCCTCTCTGAGGATTTGGCCCGATTCCCAATTGCTTTTCGTCAATCTGTGGGATGGGAGGACTCATTTCAGTTTTGTTACCTCAGGTGTCCCACCAAAAGAGGAATTCCAAAGCAAAGCCGTGGGGAAGACTGAAGGGACAACCCGAACTATGGTTAAAAATTGGGGCCTAGGGGCATGGCAAGCCCAATATGCTATCTCTTCATCCAGCCACTGAGTGGCCTTACTTGAGGACTGGGCTCAGCCTGAGGGTCACAATGTGTGTTTGTGACCAATGTGGCCCGCGAGCATGGGCGGGGCCTCATGGGCCACACTGGTGTCAACGACACTGAACGTTGGACAACATGCCAACCACAAGGTTTCTTGCCATTGGGAAGGAGTTCTGATTTCTGCATCACCTTCAACATGGACAGTGATTGGAGATAAGGTCTAGGTTCTGAAACCTGAAAACCGAGGTTGGGAAGAGATGACGACCTAAGGCCATGGTGGCTCGATGTGCTCAGTGTGCGGCCAGCTGTCTGGGAGGGGCCGGGGGTCCAGGCTCAGGCTGTGTCAGAAAGGGCATTAGTGCCCTGGTCAGCCTATGTATTTGGGGTACAGCCAAGGTCGGTGCAGTTTGATCCTCATTTGGGGTTCCTGGGTAGCCCCAGAGGACAATGTTTTTTATCTGGAGGGCAGGCAGAGTGCTGCATTGTAGTTCTGGATTGCCAAACTGGAGGCCTTGTGGGCCAGTAGTCTGACGACAAAAGTCTGAGAACACAAGCTAGGCTTAGGTTTCTGGGTGAGGCCATGGCAGGCACAATCTACAGACCTGAATCGAGATCTCGTGCATCTGAAGTCAGGGCGAGGATCAGACGATCGCTCAGGTTGGAGTTTCTGTCCCTGATGGCCCCTTCATGAATGGGGGGGCATCACAAGGCCATGGGGGTTTTCCCATGATGGGAGTTGTGAGAAGCTCCAAACTGCAGAGAGTCTTCGGCAGGACAATTGAGACCTGTTGTTTGGCTCCAGGCCAATGATTCTGAGCAGGGTTCTAAGGAGGGATGGCTGGGTAGCCCACCTCGCATTCCAATTGTCTCCTAGCAACAAGACAGTTTAGATCTCCTGGATCTGTGGGGAGCTACCGAGGATGCTGAGTTGAAATGCACACCCCTGGCGATGGGTCCGAATGTGCTTTTGTGTCTATGGAGACCTTGGAATGAAGCGGTGGCACTGGAGCCCTAACGGGTTCTCCTAAACAGAGGCTTTGACACAGCTCCAACGTGCAAGTTTCCCATGTGTAGATGAGATGTTTTCTGATGGGTGAAACAAGAAACAGCTATATGCTGCTTTTGAAATCCAGGCCTCTGAGGAGAGATGCCTGGAAACCAAAGCAATGGATCTGATTAGTGCCTAGGGGCCTGTTCTTTCCTTTTTACCTCTGAGGACATCTGTCTATGGGTCTGAGTGCAGGTAGGGGCTCATTTGGGCTCAGATTGCCCCTGTTTTTCCTGGGAAGCTACCACTATTGAGATATATCAGGGACTTTGGAGGTTTATCCTATTAGAAGGGTTGTGGCCATTGGAATGGGCACACACAATTCCCTTGGAGAGGGCAAGTACAGTCCTCAGGTTTGGCTCCAGGGGCCTGAGCCTGTAGGTTGTGTCGTCCAGCCCTTTTTGGACAGTTGTCTGAAAACACAAACTCGGCTTATGTTTCAGGTCATAGGTATGGCAGGACTGATCTACAGACCATGAGGAGAACTTTTCGGGATTTGAAGAAGGGCGAGTGTGAGGCTCCTGCTCAAGTTTTTGTCTCGGGATATCGTGTCACTCATGGTCGTGGAATTTCTGGGTGACTTCATGGGAAATGGACGAGTCTTACTCTCTGGTGGTTTGGCCCCGTCCAAAGAGTTTGGGTTCATTCTGTGGGCTGGAAGAAGTCCGTTTTATTTTGTTGTTGTTGTTGCTTTCTTTTTTAACCTCAGGTGTCCCACCAAATGAGGGATTTCAGAGTAGAGCCCTAGGAGGGGCGACTGGACAATCAGAAATCTGGTTAAAAATTGGGGCCTAGGGACATGTCAAGCCCATTATGACATCTAATGGTCCAGCCACTGAGAGGACTTACTAGAGGACAGGACTCATGCTGAGGGTCACAATGCGTGTGTATGCCCTCGTCGCACTCAAGAATGGGCGGGGCCTCAGGGTTTCACCTACACTGATCGTTGGACAACGTGCCAACCACAAGGGTTCTTGCCATGGGTAAGGAGGAGTTCTGATTTCTGCATCAGACTCACCCCTGGGCAGTGATTGGAGATAAGGTCTCGGTTCTGAAGCCTGAAAACTGAGGTAGGGAAGAGATGATGACCTAAGGCCATGGCGGGTTTTATGTGCTCAGTGTGCCGTCAGCTTTCTGGGTGTTGGTCAGGAGGTCCGGGCTCAGGATGTGTTCGACAGTGCATTAGTGCCCATGTTAGACTATATAATTTGGGTAAAGTCGAGTGCTGTGTAGGTTTACCCTCATTTAAGGTGCCTGGGCAGCTCATGAGGCAATAATTTTTTTCTCTAGAGGGCATGCAGAGTGCTGCATTGTGGGTCCGGAATTGCCAAACTTGAGGGCTTTTGGACCAGGAGTGTGAGGATGGAAGTCTGAGAAGACAAGCTAGACTTGGGTTTCAGGGCGAGGGCATGGCAGGTACCCCCTGCAGATCTGAACCAATATCTCATGCATCTGAAGTCAGGGCGAGGATCAGACGTTGGCTCAGGTGGGAGTTTCTGAGCATGACGGCCGCTTCATGAAGGGAGCGGAATCTCGAGACCATTGAGGTTTTCCCACGTTGGGAGTTGTGGGATGCCCCCTTCCAGGATTCCTTCTTCCGGACAATTGAGACCTGTTGGACAGCTCCAGGACATCCCATATGGAATGACTCCAGAGCACCGTTCGCGGATGGATGCCTGGGAAGCCCGCCTCGCATTCCAATTGTCTCCTAGCAACAAGACAGTTTAGATCTGATGGCTCTGCGGGAGCAACCTCGGTGGCTGAGTTGAAATGGACTTTCCTGAGGATGTGTCCTAATGTGTTTTTGTGTCCATGAGGGCCTTGGAATGGGGCGGTGGCACCGGCAACCTGAAGTACTTTCCTAAGCTTTGGACATGGCTCCCATACACAGGTTTACTTGTGGAGACGAGATGAGTTCTGATGGGTGCCTCAGGAAAACCTCTATGCTCGTATTGGAATCAGGCTTTTGAGGACACATGCCTGTAACCCATAGCAATGGATCCTATTATGGCCTAGGGTCCTGTCTGGTTCAATCTTCTTCTCTGGGGACATCCATCTATGGTATGAGTGGAGGTCGATTATCAGCTGGTGTCAGACACCCCTTGTTTGTTCCGGGTGACCCACACTATTGGGATGGCCTAAGGGTCGTTGGAGGTTTCTCCTAATTTGTACGATTTTGGACCATGGAATGGGCAGAATTCCCATGGATTGGTAGGCACAGTCCTAATGTGTGGCTCCAGGGGCCCAGCCTGGAGGGCGTGTGGCCCAAGACTTTGAGGACAGAAGTCTGAAAACACAAACTCAGCTTAGGTTTGGGGACGTAGGTATGGCAGGCCCGATCTACAAACCATGAGAAGAACTCTACAGGATATGAAGAAAGTGCGAGTCTGTGGCGATTGCTCAGGCTTTTGTCTCTGGATTTTGTATCAGTGATGGCCGTGGAATGTCGGGGAGGCCTCATGGGCCATGGATGAATCTTCCTCTCTGAGGATTTGGCCCGATTCCCAATTGCTTTTCGTCAATCTGTGGGATGGGAGGACTCATTTCAGTTTTGTTACCTCAGGTGTCCCACCAAAAGATGAATTCCAAAGCAAAGCCGTGGGGAAGACTGAAGGGACAACCCGAACTATGGTTAAAAATTGGGGCCTAGGGGCATGGCAAGCCCAATATGCTATCTCTTCATCCAGCCACTGAGTGGCCTTACTTGAGGACTGGGCTCAGCCTGAGGGTCACAATGTGCGTTTGTGACCAATGTGGCCCGCGAGCATGGGCGGGGCCTCATGGGCCACACTGGTGTCAACGACATTGAACGTTGGACAACATGCCAACCACAAGGTTTCTTGCCATTGGGAAGGAGATCTGATTTCTGCATCACCTTCAACATGGACAGTGATTGGAGATAAGGTCTAGGTTCTGAAACCTGAAAACCGAGGTTGGGAAGAGATGACGACCTAAGGCCATGGTGGCTCGATGTGCTCAGTGTGCGGCCAGCTGTCTGGGAGGGGCCGGGGGTCCAGGCTCAGGCTGTGTCAGAAAGGGCATTAGTGCCCTGGTCAGCCTATGTATTTGGGGTACAGCCAAGGTCGGTGCAGGTTGATCCTCATTTGGGGTTACTGGGTAGCCCCAGAGGACAATGTTTTTTATCTGGAGGGCAGGCAGAGTGCTGCATTGTAGTTCTGGATTGCCAAACTGGAGGCCTTGTGGGCCAGTAGTCTGACGACAAAAGTCTGAGAACACAAGCTAGGCTTAGGTTTCTGGGTGAGGCCATGGCAGGCACAATCTACAGACCTGAATCGAGATCTCGTGCATCTGAAGTCAGGGCGAGGACCAGACGATCGCTCAGGTTGGAGTTTCTGTCCCTGATGGCCCCTTCATGAATGGGGGGGCATCACAAGGCCATGGGGGTTTTCCCATGATGGGAGTTGTGAGAAGCTCCAAACTGCAGAGAGTCTTCGGCAGGACAATTGAGACCTGTTGTTTGGCTCCAGGCCAATGATTCTGAGCAGGGTTCTAAGGAGGGATGGCTGGGTAGCCCACCTCGCATTCCAATTGTCTCCTAGCAACAAGACAGTTTAGATCTCCTGGATCTGTGGGGAGCTACCGAGGATGCTGAGTTGAAATGCACACCCCTGGGGATGGGTCCGAATGTGCTTTTGTGTCTATGGAGACCTTGGAATGAAGCGGTGGCACTGGGGCCCTAAAGGGTTCTCCTAAACAGAGGCTTTGACACAGCTCCAACGTGCAAGTTTCCCATGTGTAGATGAGATGTTTTCTGATGGGTGAAACAAGAAACAGCTATATGCAGCTTTTGAAATCCAGGCCTCTGAGGAGAGATGCCTGGAAACCAAAGCAATGGATCTGATTAGTGCCTAGGGTCCTGTTCTTTCCTTTTTACCTCAGAGGACATCTGTCTATGGGTCTGAGTGCAGGTAGGGGCTCATTTGGGCTCAGATTGCCCCTGTTTTTCCTGGGAAGCTACCACTATTGAGATATATCAGGGACTTTGGAGGTTTATCCTATTAGAAGGGTTGTGGCCATTGGAATGGGCACACACAATTCCCTTGGAGAGGGCAAGTACAGTCCTCAGGTTTGGCTCCAGGGGCCTGAGCCTGTAGGTTGTGTCGTCCAGCCCTTTTTGGACAGTTGTCTGAAAACACAAACTCGGCTTATGTTTCAGGTCATAGGTATGGCAGGACTGATCTACAGACCATGAGGAGAACTTTTCGGGATTTGAAAGAAGGGCGAGTGTGAGGCTCCTGCTCAAGTTTTTGTCTCGGGATATCGTGTCACTCATGGTCGTGGAATTTCTGGGTGACTTCATGGGAAATGGACGAGTCTTACTCTCTGGTGGTTTGGCCCCGTCCAAAGAGTTTGGGTTCATTCTGTGGGCTGGAAGAAGTCCGTTTTATTTTGTTGTTGTTGTTGTTTTCTTTTTTAACCTCAGGTGTCCCACCAAATGAGGGATTTCAGAGTAGAGCCCTAGGAGGGGCGACTGGACAATCAGAAATCTGGTTAAAAATTGGGGCCTAGGGACATGTCAAGCCCATTATGACATCTAAGGGTCCAGCCACTGAGAGGACTTACTAGAGGACAGGACTCATGCTGAGGGTCACAATGCGTGTGTATGCCCTCGTCGCACTCAAGAATGGGCGGGGCCTCAGGGTTTCTCCTACACTGATCGTTGGACAACGTGCCAACCACAAGGGTTCTTGCCATGGGTAAGGAGGAGTTCTGATTTCTGCATCAGACTCACCCCTGGGCAGTGATTGGAGATAAGGTCTCGGTTCTGAAGCCTGAAAACTGAGGTAGGGAAGAGATGATGACCTAAGGCCATGGCGGGTTTTATGTGCTCAGTGTGCGGTCAGCTTTCTGGGTGTTGGTCAGGAGGTCCGGGCTCAGGATGTGTTCGACAGTGCATTAGTGCCCAGGTTAGACTATATAATTTGGGTAAAGTCGAGTGCTGTGTAGGTTTACCCTCATTTAAGGTGCCTGGGCAGCTCATGAGGCAATCATTTTTTTTCTAGAGGGCAGGCAGAGTGCTGCATTGTGGGTCCGGAATTGCCAAACTTGAGGGCTTTGGGGCCAGGAGTGTGAGGATGGAAGTCTGAGAAGACAAGCTAGACTTGGGTTTCAGGGCGAGGGCACGGCAGGTACCCCCTGCAGATCTGAACCAATATCTCATGCATCTGAAGTCAGGGCGAGGATCAGACGTTGGCTCAGGTGGGAGTTTCTGAGCATGACGGCCGCTTCATGAAGGGAGCGGAATCTCGAGACCATTGAGGTTTTCCCACGTTGGGAGTTGTGGGATGCCCCCTTCCAGGATTCCTTCTTCCGGACAATTGAGACCTGTTGGACAGCTCCAGGACATCCCATATGGAATGACTCCAGAGCACCGTTCGCGGATGGATGCCTGGGAAGCCCGCCTCGCATTCCAATTGTCTCCTAGCAACAAGACAGTTTAGAACTGATGGCTCTCCGGGAGCAACCTCGGTGGCTGAGTTGAAATGGACTTTCCTGAGGATGTGTTCTAATGTGTTTTTGTGTCCATGAGGGCCTTGGAATGGGGCGGTGGCACCGGCAACCTGAAGTACTTTCCTAAGCTTTGGACATGGCTCCCATGCACAGGTTTACTTGTGGAGACGAGATGAGTTCTGATGGGTGCCTCAGGAAAACCTCTATGCTCGTATTGGAATCAGGCTTTTGAGGACACATGCCTGTAACCCATAGCAATGGATCCTATTATGGCCTAGGGTCCTGTCTGGTTCAATCTTCTTCTCTGGGGACATCCATCTATGGTATGAGTGGAGGTCGATTATCAGCTGGTGTCAGACACCCCTTGTTTGTTCCGGGTGACCCACACTATTGGGATGGCCTAAGGGTCGTTGGAGGTTTCTCCTAATTTGTACGATTTTGGACCATGGAATGGGCAGAATTCCCATGGATTGGTAGGCACAGTCCTAATGTGTGGCTCCAGGGGCCCAGCCTGGAGGGCGTGTGGCCCAAGACTTTGAGGACAGAAGTCTGAAAACACAAACTCAGCTTAGGTTTGGGGACGTAGGTATGGCAGGCCCGATCTACAAACCATGAGAAGAACTCTACAGGATATGAAGAAAGTGCGAGTCTGTGGCGATTGCTCAGGCTTTTGTCTCTGGATTTTGTATCAGTGATGGCCGTGGAATGTCGGGGAGGCCTCATGGGCCATGGATGAATCTTCCTCTCTGAGGATTTGGCCCGATTCCCAATTGCTTTTCGTCAATCTGTGGGATGGGAGGACTCATTTCAGTTTTGTTACCTCAGGTGTCCCACCAAAAGAGGAATTCCAAAGCAAAGCCGTGGGGAAGACTGAAGGGACAACCCGAACTATGGTTAAAAATTGGGGCCTAGGGGCATGGCAAGCCCAATATGCTATCTCTTCATCCAGCCACTGAGTGGCCTTACTTGAGGACTGGGCTCAGCCTGAGGGTCACAATGTGTGTTTGTGACCAATGTGGCCCGCGAGCATGGGCGGGGCCTCATGGGCCACACTGGTGTCAACGACACTGAACGTTGGACAACATGCCAACCACAAGGTTTCTTGCCATTGGGAAGGAGTTCTGATTTCTGCATCACCTTCAACATGGACAGTGATTGGAGATAAGGTCTAGGTTCTGAAACCTGAAAACCGAGGTTGGGAAGAGATGACGACCTAAGGCCATGGTGGCTCGATGTGCTCAGTGTGCGGCCAGCTGTCTGGGAGGGGCCGGGGGTCCAGGCTCAGGCTGTGTCAGAAAGGGCATTAGTGCCCTGGTCAGCCTATGTATTTGGGGTACAGCCAAGGTCGGTGCAGTTTGATCCTCATTTGGGGTTCCTGGGTAGCCCCAGAGGACAATGTTTTTTATCTGGAGGGCAGGCAGAGTGCTGCATTGTAGTTCTGGATTGCCAAACTGGAGGCCTTGTGGGCCAGTAGTCTGACGACAAAAGTCTGAGAACACAAGCTAGGCTTAGGTTTCTGGGTGAGGCCATGGCAGGCACAATCTACAGACCTGAATCGAGATCTCGTGCATCTGAAGTCAGGGCGAGGATCAGACGATCGCTCAGGTTGGAGTTTCTGTCCCTGATGGCCCCTTCATGAATGGGGGGGCATCACAAGGCCATGGGGGTTTTCCCATGATGGGAGTTGTGAGAAGCTCCAAACTGCAGAGAGTCTTCGGCAGGACAATTGAGACCTGTTGTTTGGCTCCAGGCCAATGATTCTGAGCAGGGTTCTAAGGAGGGATGGCTGGGTAGCCCACCTCGCATTCCAATTGTCTCCTAGCAACAAGACAGTTTAGATCTCCTGGATCTGTGGGGAGCTACCGAGGATGCTGAGTTGAAATGCACACCCCTGGCGATGGGTCCGAATGTGCTTTTGTGTCTATGGAGACCTTGGAATGAAGCGGTGGCACTGGAGCCCTAACGGGTTCTCCTAAACAGAGGCTTTGACACAGCTCCAACGTGCAAGTTTCCCATGTGTAGATGAGATGTTTTCTGATGTGTGAAACAAGAAACAGCTATATGCTGCTTTTGAAATCCAGGCCTCTGAGGAGAGATGCCTGGAAACCAAAGCAATGGATCTGATTAGTGCCTAGGGGCCTGTTCTTTCCTTTTTACCTCTGAGGACATCTGTCTATGGGTCTGAGTGCAGGTAGGGGCTCATTTGGGCTCAGATTGCCCCTGTTTTTCCTGGGAAGCTACCACTATTGAGATATATCAGGGACTTTGGAGGTTTATCCTATTAGAAGGGTTGTGGCCATTGGAATGGGCACACACAATTCCCTTGGAGAGGGCAAGTACAGTCCTCAGGTTTGGCTCCAGGGGCCTGAGCCTGTAGGTTGTGTCGTCCAGCCCTTTTTGGACAGTTGTCTGAAAACACAAACTCGGCTTATGTTTCAGGTCATAGGTATGGCAGGACTGATCTACAGACCATGAGGAGAACTTTTCGGGATTTGAAGAAGGGCGAGTGTGAGGCTCCTGCTCAAGTTTTTGTCTCGGGATATCGTGTCACTCATGGTCGTGGAATTTCTGGGTGACTTCATGGGAAATGGACGAGTCTTACTCTCTGGTGGTTTGGCCCCGTCCAAAGAGTTTGGGTTCATTCTGTGGGCTGGAAGAAGTCCGTTTTATTTTGTTGTTGTTGTTGCTTTCTTTTTTAACCTCAGGTGTCCCACCAAATGAGGGATTTCAGAGTAGAGCCCTAGGAGGGGCGACTGGACAATCAGAAATCTGGTTAAAAATTGGGGCCTAGGGACATGTCAAGCCCATTATGACATCTAAAGGTCCAGCCACTGAGAGGACTTACTAGAGGACAGGACTCATGCTGAGGGTCACAATGCGTGTGTATGCCCTCGTCGCACTCAAGAATGGGCGGGGCCTCAGGGTTTCACCTACACTGATCGTTGGACAACGTGCCAACCACAAGGGTTCTTGCCATGGGTAAGGAGGAGTTCTGATTTCTGCATCAGACTCACCCCTGGGCAGTGATTGGAGATAAGGTCTCGGTTCTGAAGCCTGAAAACTGAGGTACGGAAGAGATGATGACCTAAGGCCATGGCGGGTTTTATGTGCTCAGTGTGCGGTCAGCTTTCTGGGTGTTGGTCAGGAGGTCCGGGCTCAGGATGTGTTCGACAGTGCATTAGTGCCCATGTTAGACTATATAATTTGGGTAAAGTCGAGTGCTGTGTAGGTTTACCCTCATTTAAGGTGCCTGGGCAGCTCATGAGGCAATAATTTTTTTCTCTAGAGGGCATGCAGAGTGCTGCATTGTGGGTCCGGAATTGCCAAACTTGAGGGCTTTGGGACCAGGAGTGTGAGGATGGAAGTCTGAGAAGACAAGCTAGACTTGGGTTTCAGGGCGAGGGCATGGCAGGTACCCCCTGCAGATCTGAACCAATATCTCATGCATCTGAAGTCAGGGCGAGGATCAGACGTTGGCTCAGGTGGGAGTTTCTGAGCATGACGGCCGCTTCATGAAGGGAGCGGAATCTCGAGACCATTGAGGTTTTCCCACGTTGGGAGTTGTGGGATGCCCCCTTCCAGGATTCCTTCTTCCGGACAATTGAGACCTGTTGGACAGCTCCAGGACATCCCATATGGAATGACTCCAGAGCACCGTTCGCGGATGGATGCCTGGGAAGCCCGCCTCGCATTCCAATTGTCTCCTAGCAACAAGACAGTTTAGATCTGATGGCTCTGCGGGAGCAACCTCGGTGGCTGAGTTGAAATGGACTTTCCTGAGGATGTGTCCTAATGTGTTTTTGTGTCCATGAGGGCCTTGGAATGGGGCGGTGGCACCGGCAACCTGAAGTACTTTCCTAAGCTTTGGACATGGCTCCCATACACAGGTTTACTTGTGGAGACGAGATGAGTTCTGATGGGTGCCTCAGGAAAACCCCTATGCTCGTATTGGAATCAGGCTTTTGAGGACACATGCCTGTAACCCATAGCAATGGATCCTATTATGGCCTAGGGTCCTGTCTGGTTCAATCTTCTTCTCTGGGGACATCCATCTATGGTATGAGTGGAGGTCGATTATCAGCTGGTGTCAGACACCCCTTGTTTGTTCCGGGTGACCCACACTATTGGGATGGCCTAAGGGTCGTTGGAGGTTTCTCCTAATTTGTACGATTTTGGACCATGGAATGGGCAGAATTCCCATGGATTGGTAGGCACAGTCCTAATGTGTGGCTCCAGGGGGCCAGCCTGGAGGATGTGTGGCCCAAGACTTTGAGGACAGAAGTCTGAAAACACAAACTCAGCTTAGGTTTGGGGACGTAGGTATGGCAGGCCCGATCTACAAACCATGAGAAGAACTCTACAGGATATGAAGAAAGTGCGAGTCTGTGGCGATTGCTCAGGCTTTTGTCTCTGGATTTTGTATCAGTGATGGCCGTGGAATGTCGGGGAGGCCTCATGGGCCATGGACGAATCTTCCTCTCTGAGGATTTGGCCCGATTCCCAATTGCTTTTCGTCAATCTGTGGGATGGGAGGACTCATTTCAGTTTTGTTACCTCAGGTGTCCCACCAAAAGAGGAATTCCAAAGCAAAGCCGTGGGGAAGACTGAAGGGACAACCCGAACTATGGTTAAAAATTGGGGCCTAGGGGCATGGCAAGCCCAATATGCTATCTCTTCATCCAGCCACTGAGTGGCCTTACTTGAGGACTGGGCTCAGCCTGAGGGTCACAATGTGTGTTTGTGACCAATGTGGCCCGCGAGCATGGGCGGGGCCTCATGGACCACACTGGTGTCAACGACACTGAACGTTGGACAACATGCCAACCACAAGGTTTCTTGCCATTGGGAAGGAGTTCTGATTTCTGCATCACCTTCAACATGGACAGTGATTGGAGATAAGGTCTAGGATCTGAAACCTGAAAACCGAGGTTGGGAAGAGATGACGACCTAAGGCCATGGTGGCTCGATGTGCTCAGTGTGCGGCCAGCTGTCTGGGAGGGGCCGGGGGTCCAGGCTCAGGCTGTGTCAGAAAGGGCATTAGTGCCCTGGTCAGCCTATGTATTTGGGGTACAGCCAAGGTCGGTGCAGGTTGATCCTCATTTGGGGTTACTGGGTAGCCCCAGAGGACAATGTTTTTTATCTGGAGGGCAGGCAGAGTGCTGCATTGTAGTTCTGGATTGCCAAACTGGAGGCCTTGTGGGCCAGTAGTCTGACGACAAAAGTCTGAGAACACAAGCTAGGCTTAGGTTTCTGGGTGAGGCCATGGCAGGCACAATCTACAGACCTGAATCGAGATCTCGTGCATCTGAAGTCAGGGCGAGGATCAGACGATCGCTCAGGTTGGAGTTTCTGTCCCTGATGGCCCCTTCATGAATGGGGGGGCATCACGAGGCCATGGGGGTTTTCCCATGATGGGAGTTGTGAGAAGCTCCAAACTGCAGAGAGTCTTCGGCAGGACAATTGAGACCTGTTCTTTGGCTCCAGGCCAATGATTCTGAGCAGGGTTCTAAGGATGGATGGCTGGGTAGCCCACCTCGCATTCCAATTGTCTCCTAGCAACAAGACAGTTTAGATCTCCTGGATCTGTGGGGAGCTACCGAGGATGCTGAGTTGAAATGCACACCCCTGGGGATGAATCCGAATGTGCTTTTGTGTCTATGGAGACCTTGGAATGAAGCGGTGGCACTGGGGCCCTAAAGGGTTCTCCTAAACAGAGGCTTTGACACAGCTCCAACGTGCAAGTTTCCCATGTGTAGATGAGATGTTTTCTGATGGGTGAAACAAGAAACAGCTATATGCAGCTTTTGAAATCCAGGCCTCTGAGGAGAGATGCCTGGAAACCAAAGCAATGGATCTGATTAGTGCCTAGGGTCCTGTTCTTTCCTTTTTACCTCAGAGGACATCTGTCTATGGGTCTGAGTGCAGGTAGGGGCTCATTTGGGCTCAGATTGCCCCTGTTTTTCCTGGGAAGCTACCACTATTGAGATATATCAGGGACTTTGGAGGTTTATCCTATTAGAAGGGTTGTGGCCATTGGAATGGGCACACACAATTCCCTTGGAGAGGGCAAGTACAGTCCTCAGGTTTGGCTCCAGGGGCCTGAGCATGTAGGTTGTGTCGTCCAGCCCTTTTTGGACAGTTGTCTGAAAACACAAACTCGGCTTATGTTTCAGGTCATAGGTATGGCAGGACTGATCTACAGACCATGAGGAGAACTTTTCGGGATTTGAAAGAAGGGCGAGTGTGAGGCTCCTGCTCAAGTTTTTGTCTCGGGATATCGTGTCACTCATGGTCGTGGAATTTCTGGGTGACTTCATGGGAAATGGACGAGTCTTACTCTCTGGTGGTTTGGCCCCGTCCAAAGAGTTTGGGTTCATTCTGTGGGCTGGAAGAAGTCCGTTTT
Source organism: Mustela nivalis (assembly GCF_964662115.1). Lineage (NCBI taxonomy): Eukaryota > Metazoa > Chordata > Mammalia > Carnivora > Mustelidae > Mustela > Mustela nivalis. Next base: position 86,865 of record NW_028135248.1, on the reverse strand, counting down.
ATTTTGTTGTTGTTGTTGTTTTCTTTTTTAACCTCAGGTGTCCCACCAAATGAGGGATTTCAGAGTAGACCCCTAGGAGGGGCGACTGGACAATCAGAAATCTGGTTAAAAATTGGGGCCTAGGGACATGTCAAGCCCATTATGACATCTAAGGGTCCAGCCACTGAGAGGACTTACTAGAGGACAGGACTCATGCTGAGGGTCACAATGCGTGTGTATGCCCTCGTCGCACTCAAGAATGGGCGGGGCCTCAGGGTTTCTCCTACACTGATCGTTGGACAACGTGCCAACCACAAGGGTTCTTGCCATGGGTAAGGAGGAGTTCTGATTTCTGCATCAGACTCACCCCTGGGCAGTGATTGGAGATAAGGTCTCGGTTCTGAAGCCTGAAAACTGAGGTAGGGAAGAGATGATGACCTAAGGCCATGGCGGGTTTTATGTGCTCAGTGTGCGGTCAGCTTTCTGGGTGTTGGTCAGGAGGTCCGGGCTCAGGATGTGTTCGACAGTGCATTAGTGCCCAGGTTAGACTATATAATTTGGGTAAAGTCGAGTGCTGTGTAGGTTTACCCTCATTTAAGGTGCCTGGGCAGCTCATGAGGCAATCATTTTTTTTCTAGAGGGCAGGCAGAGTGCTGCATTGTGGGTCCGGAATTGCCAAACTTGAGGGCTTTGGGGCCAGGAGTGTGAGGATGGAAGTCTGAGAAGACAAGCTAGACTTGGGTTTCAGGGCGAGGGCACGGCAGGTACCCCCTGCAGATCTGAACCAATATCTCATGCATCTGAAGTCAGGGCGAGGATCAGACGTTGGCTCAGGTGGGAGTTTCTGAGCATGACGGCCGCTTCATGAAGGGAGCGGAATCTCGAGACCATTGAGGTTTTCCCACGTTGGGAGTTGTGGGATGCCCCCTTCCAGGATTCCTTCTTCCGGACAATTGAGACCTGTTGGACAGCTCCAGGACATCCCATATGGAATGACTCCAGAGCACCGTTCGCGGATGGATGCCTGGGAAGCCCGCCTCGCATTCCAATTGTCTCCTAGCAACAAGACAGTTTAGAACTGATGGCTCTGCGGGAGCAACCTCGGTGGCTGAGTTGAAATGGACTTTCCTGAGGATGTGTCCTAATGTGTTTTTGTGTCCATGAGGGCCTTGGAATGGGGCGGTGGCACCGGCAACCTGAAGTACTTTCCTAAGCTTTGGACATGGCTTCCATACACAGGTTTACTTGTGGAGACGAGATGAGTTCTGATGGGTGCCTCAGGAAAACCTCTATGCTCGTATTGGAATCAGGCTTTTGAGGACACATGCCTGTAACCCATAGCAATGGATCCTATTATGGCCTAGGGTCCTGTCTGGTTCAATCTTCTTCTCTGGGGACATCCATCTATGGTATGAGTGGAGGTCGATTATCAGCTGGTGTCAGACACCCCTTGTTTGTTCCGGGTGACCCACACTATTGGGATGGCCTAAGGGTCGTTGGAGGTTTCTCCTAATTTGTACGATTTTGGACCATGGAATGGGCAGAATTCCCATGGATTGGTAGGCACAGTCCTAATGTGTGGCTCCAGGGGCCCAGCCTGGAGGGCGTGTGGCCCAAGACTTTGAGGACAGAAGTCTGAAAACACAAACTCAGCTTAGGTTTGGGGACGTAGGTATGGCAGGCCCGATCTACAAACCATGAGAAGAACTCTACAGGATATGAAGAAAGTGCGAGTCTGTGGCGATTGCTCAGGCTTTTGTCTCTGGATTTTGTATCAGTGATGGCCGTGGAATGTCGGGGAGGCCTCATGGGCCATGGATGAATCTTCCTCTCTGAGGATTTGGCCCGATTCCCAATTGCTTTTCGTCAATCTGTGGGATGGGAGGACTCATTTCAGTTTTGTTACCTCAGGTGTCCCACCAAAAGAGGAATTCCAAAGCAAAGCCGTGGGGAAGACTGAAGGGACAACCCGAACTATGGTTAAAAATTGGGGCCTAGGGGCATGGCAAGCCCAATATGCTATCTCTTCATCCAGCCACTGAGTGGCCTTACTTGAGGACTGGGCTCAGCCTGAGGGTCACAATGTGCGTTTGTGACCAATGTGGCCCGCGAGCATGGGCGGGGCCTCATGGGCCACACTGGTGTCAACGACATTGAACGTTGGACAACATGCCAACCACAAGGTTTCTTGCCATTGGGAAGGAGATCTGATTTCTGCATCACCTTCAACATGGACAGTGATTGGAGATAAGGTCTAGGTTCTGAAACCTGAAAACCGAGGTTGGGAAGAGATGACGACCTAAGGCCATGGTGGCTCGATGTGCTCAGTGTGCGGCCAGCTGTCTGGGAGGGGCCGGGGGTCCAGGCTCAGGCTGTGTCAGAAAGGGCATTAGTGCCCTGGTCAGCCTATGTATTTGGGGTACAGCCAAGGTCGGTGCAGGTTGATCCTCATTTGGGGTTACTGGGTAGCCCCAGAGGACAATGTTTTTTATCTGGAGGGCAGGCAGAGTGCTGCATTGTAGTTCTGGATTGCCAAACTGGAGGCCTTGTGGGCCAGTAGTCTGACGACAAAAGTCTGAGAACACAAGCTAGGCTTAGGTTTCTGGGTGAGGCCATGGCAGGCACAATCTACAGACCTGAATCGAGATCTCGTGCATCTGAAGTCAGGGCGAGGACCAGACGATCGCTCAGGTTGGAGTTTCTGTCCCTGATGGCCCCTTCATGAATGGGGGGGCATCACAAGGCCATGGGGGTTTTCCCATGATGGGAGTTGTGAGAAGCTCCAAACTGCAGAGAGTCTTCGGCAGGACAATTGAGACCTGTTGTTTGGCTCCAGGCCAATGATTCTGAGCAGGGTTCTAAGGAGGGATGGCTGGGTAGCCCACCTCGCATTCCAATTGTCTCCTAGCAACAAGACAGTTTAGATCTCCTGGATCTGTGGGGAGCTACCGAGGATGCTGAGTTGAAATGCACACCCCTGGGGATGGGTCCGAATGTGCTTTTGTGTCTATGGAGACCTTGGAATGAAGCGGTGGCACTGGGGCCCTAAAGGGTTCTCCTAAACAGAGGCTTTGACACAGCTCCAACGTGCAAGTTTCCCATGTGTAGATGAGATGTTTTCTGATGGGTGAAACAAGAAACAGCTATATGCAGCTTTTGAAATCCAGGCCTCTGAGGAGAGATGCCTGGAACAAAGCAATGGATCTGATTAGTGCCTAGGGGCCTGTTCTTTCCTTTTTACCTCTGGGGACATCTGTCTATGGGTCTGAGTGCAGGTAGGGGCTCATTTGGGCTCAGATTGCCCCTGTTTTTCCTGGGAAGCTACCACTATTGAGATATATCAGGGACTTTGGAGGTTTATCCTATTAGAAGGGTTGTGGCCATTGGAATGGGCACACACAATTCCCTTGGAGAGGGCAAGTACAGTCCTCAGGTTTGGCTCCAGGGGCCTGAGCCTGTAGGTTGTGTCGTCCAGCCCTTTTTGGACAGTTGTCTGAAAACACAAACTCGGCTTATGTTTCAGGTCATAGGTATGGCAGGACTGATCTACAGACCATGAGGAGAACTTTTCGGGATTTGAAGAAGGGCGAGTGTGAGGATCCTGCTCAAGTTTTTGTCTCGGGATATCGTGTCACTCATGGTCGTGGAATTTCTGGGTGACTTCATGGGAAATGGACGAGTCTTACTCTCTGGTGGTTTGGCCCCGTCCAAAGAGTTTGGGTTCATTCTGTGGGCTGGAAGAAGTCCGTTTTATTTTGTTGTTGTTGTTGTTTTCTTTTTTAACCTCAGGTGTCCCACCAAATGAGGGATTTCAGAGTAGAGCCCTAGGAGGGGCGACTGGACAATCAGAAATCTGGTTAAAAATTGGGGCCTAGGGACATGTCAAGCCCATTATGACATCTAATGGTCCAGCCACTGAGAGGACTTACTAGAGGACAGGACTCATGCTGAGGGTCACAATGCGTGTGTATGCCCTCGTCGCACTCAAGAATGGGCGGGGCCTCAGGGTTTCTCCTACACTGATCGTTGGACAACGTGCCAACCACAAGGGTTCTTGCCATGGGTAAGGAGGAGTTCTGATTTCTGCATCAGACTCACCCCTGGGCAGTGATTGGAGATAAGGTCTCGGTTCTGAAGCCTGAAAACTGAGGTAGGGAAGAGATGATGACCTAAGGCCATGGCGGGTTTTATGTGCTCAGTGTGCGGTCAGCTTTCTGGGTGTTGGTCAGGAGGTCCGGGCTCAGGATGTGTTCGACAGTGCATTAGTGCCCAGGTTAGACTATATAATTTGGGTAAAGTCGAGTGCTGTGTAGGTTTACCCTCATTTAAGGTGCCTGGGCAGCTCATGAGGCAATAATTTTTTTCTCTAGAGGGCATGCAGAGTGCTGCATTGTGGGTCCGGAATTGCCAAACTTGAGGGCTTTGGGACCAGGAGTGTGAGGATGGAAGTCTGAGAAGACAAGCTAGACTTGGGTTTCAGGGCGAGGGCATGGCAGGTACCCCCTGCAGATCTGAACCAATATCTCATGCATCTGAAGTCAGGGCGAGGATCAGACGTTGGCTCAGGTGGGAGTTTCTGAGCATGACGGCCGCTTCATGAAGGGAGCGGAATCTCGAGACCATTGAGGTTTTCCCACGTTGGGAGTTGTGGGATGCCCCCTTCCAGGATTCCTTCTTCCGGACAATTGAGACCTGTTGGACAGCTCCAGGACATCCCATATGGAATGACTCCAGAGCACCGTTCGCGGATGGATGCCTGGGAAGCCCGCCTCGCATTCCAATTGTCTCCTAGCAACAAGACAGTTTAGATCTGATGGCTCTGCGGGAGCAACCTCGGTGGCTGAGTTGAAATGGACTTTCCTGAGGATGTGTCCTAATGTGTTTTTGTGTCCATGAGGGCCTTGGAATGGGGCGGTGGCACCGGCAACCTGAAGTACTTTCCTAAGCTTTGGACATGGCTCCCATACACAGGTTTACTTGTGGAGACGAGATGAGTTCTGATGGGTGCCTCAGGAAAACCCCTATGCTCGTATTGGAATCAGGCTTTTGAGGACACATGCCTGTAACCCATAGCAATGGATCCTATTATGGCCTAGGGTCCTGTCTGGTTCAATCTTCTTCTCTGGGGACATCCATCTATGGTATGAGTGGAGGTCGATTATCAGCTGGTGTCAGACACCCCTTGTTTGTTCCGGGTGACCCACACTATTGGGATGGCCTAAGGGTCGTTGGAGGTTTCTCCTAATTTGTACGATTTTGGACCATGGAATGGGCAGAATTCCCATGGATTGGTAGGCACAGTCCTAATGTGTGGCTCCAGGGGCCCAGCCTGGAGGGCGTGTGGCCCAAGACTTTGAGGACAGAAGTCTGAAAACACAAACTCAGCTTAGGTTTGGGGACGTAGGTATGGCAAGCCCGATCTACAAACCATGAGAAGAACTCTACAGGATATGAAGAAAGTGCGAGTCTGTGGCGATTGCTCAGGTTTTGTCTCTGGATTTTGTATCAGTGATGGCCGTGGAATGTCGGGGAGGCCTCATGGGCCATGGACGAATCTTCCTCTTTGAGGATTTGGCCCGATTCCCAATTGCTTTTCGTCACTCTGTGGGATGGGAGGACTCATTTCAGTTTTGTTACCTCAGGTGTCCCACCAAAAGAGGAATTCCAAAGGAAAGCCGTGGGGAAGACTGAAGGGACAATCCGAACTATGGTGAAAAATTGGGGCCTAGGGGCATGGCAAGCCCAATATGCTATCTCTTCATCCAGCCACTGAGTGGCCTTACTTGAGGACTGGGCTCAGCCTGAGGGTCACAATGTGTGTTTGTGACCAATGTGGCCTGCGAGCATGGGCGGGGCCTCATGGGACACACTGGTTTCAACGACACTGAACGTTGGACAACATGCCAACCACAAGGTTTCTTGCCATGGGGAAGGAGTTCTGATTTCTGCATCACCTTCAACCCTGGGCAGTGATTGGAGATAAGGTCTAGGTTCTGAAACCTGATAACCGAGGTTGGGAAGAGATGACGACCTAAGGCCATGGCGGCTCGATGTGCTCAGTGTGCGGCCAGCTGTCTGGGAGGGGCCAGGGGGTCCAGGCTCAGGCTGTGTCAGAAAGGGCATTAGTGCCCTGGTCAGCCTATGTATTTGGGGTACAGCCAAGGTCGGTGTAGGTTGATCCTCATTTGGGGTTACTGGGTAGCCCCAGAGGACAATGTTTTTTATCTGGAGGTCAGGCAGAGTGCTGCATTGTAGTTCTGGATTGCCAAACTGGAGGCCTTGTGGGCCAGTAGTCTGACGACAAAAGTCTGAGAACACAAGCTAGGCTTAGGTTTCTGGGTGAGGCCATGGCAGGCACAATCTACAGACCTGAATCGAGATCTCGTGCATCTGAAGTCAGGGCGAGGACCAGACGATCGCTCAGGTTGGAGTTTCTGTCCCTGATGGCCCCTTCATGAATGGGGGGGCATCACGAGGCCATGGGGGTTTTCCCATGATGGGAGTTGTGAGAAGCTCCAAACTGCAGAGAGTCTTCGGCAGGACAATTGAGACCTGTTGTTTGGCTCCAGGCCAATGATTCTGAGCAGGGTTCTAAGGATGGATGGCTGGGTAGCCCACCTCGCATTCCAATTGTCTCCTAGCAACAAGACAGTTTAGATCTCCTGGATCTGTGGGGAGCTACCGAGGATGCTGAGTTGAAATGCACACCCCTGGCGATGGGTCCGAATGTGCTTTTGTGTCTATGGAGACCTTGGAATGAAGCGGTGGCACTGGGGCCCTAAAGGGTTCTCCTAAACAGAGGCTTTGACACAGCTCCAACGTGCAAGTTTCCCATGTGTAGATGAGATGTTTTCTGATGGGTGAAACAAGAAACAGCTATATGCTGCTTTTGAAATCCAGGCCTCTGAGGAGAGATGCCTGGAACAAAGCAATGGATCTGATTAGTGCCTAGGGGCCTGTTCTTTCCTTTTTACCTCTGGGGACATCTGTCTATGGGTCTGAGTGCAGGTAGGGGCTCATTTGGGCTCAGATTGCCCCTCTTTTTCCTGGGAAGCTACCACTATTGAGATATATCAGGGACTTTGGAGGTTTATCCTATTAGAAGGGTTGTGGCCATTGGAATGGGCACACACAATTCCCTTGGAGAGGGCAAGTACAGTCCTCAGGTTTGGCTCCAGGGGCCTGAGCCTGTAGGTTGTGTCGTCCAGCCCTTTTTGGACAGTTGTCTGAAAACACAAACTCGGCTTATGTTTCAGGTCATAGGTATGGCAGGACTGATCTACAGACCATGAGGAGAACTTTTCGGGATTTGAAAGAAGGGCGAGTGTGAGGCTCCTGCTCAAGTTTTTGTCTCGGGATATCGTGTCACTCATGGTCGTGGAATTTCTGGGTGACTTCATGGGAAATGGACGAGTCTTACTCTCTGGTGGTTTGGCCCCGTCCAAAGAGTTTGGGTTCATTCTGTGGGCTGGAAGAAGTCCGTTTTATTTTGTTGTTGTTGTTGTTTTCTTTTTTAACCTCAGGTGTCCCACCAAATGAGGGATTTCAGAGTAGACCCCTAGGAGGGGCGACTGGACAATCAGAAATCTGGTTAAAAATTGGGGCCTAGGGACATGTCAAGCCCATTATGACATCTAAGGGTCCAGCCACTGAGAGGACTTACTAGAGGACAGGACTCATGCTGAGGGTCACAATGCGTGTGTATGCCCTCGTCGCACTCAAGAATGGGCGGGGCCTCAGGGTTTCTCCTACACTGATCGTTGGACACGTGCCAACCACAAGGGTTCTTGCCATGGGTAAGGAGGACTTCTGATTTCTGCATCAGACTCACCCCTGGGCAGTGATTGGAGATAAGGTCTCGGTTCTGAAGCCTGAAAACTGAGGTAGGGAAGAGATGATGACCTAAGGCCATGGCGGGTTTTATGTGCTCAGTGTGCGGTCAGCTTTCTGGGTGTTGGTCAGGAGGTCCGGGCTCAGGATGTGTTCGACAGTGCATTAGTGCCCAGGGTAGACTATATAATTTGGGTAAAGTCGAGTGCTGTGTAGGTTTACCCTCATTTAAGGTGCCTGGGCAGCTCATGAGGCAATCATTTTTTTCTCTAGAGGGCAGGCAGAGTGCTGCATTGTGGGTCCGGAATTGCCAAACTTGAGGGCTTTGGGGCCAGGAGTGTGAGGATGGAAGTCTGAGAAGACAAGCTAGACTTGGGTTTCAGGGCGAGGGCACGGCAGGTACCCCCTGCAGATCTGAACCAATATCTCATGCATCTGAAGTCAGGGCGAGGATCAGACGTTGGCTCAGGTGGGAGTTTCTGAGCATGACGGCCGCTTCATGAAGGGAGCGGAATCTCGAGACCATTGAGGTTTTCCCACGTTGGGAGTTGTGGGATGCCCCCTTCCAGGATTCCTTCTTCCGGACAATTGAGACCTGTTGGACAGCTCCAGGACATCCCATATGGAATGACTCCAGAGCACCGTTCGCGGATGGATGCCTGGGAAGCCCGCCTCGCATTCCAATTGTCTCCTAGCAACAAGACAGTTTAGATCTGATGGCTCTGCGGGAGCAACCTCGGTGGCTGAGTTGAAATGGACTTTCCTGAGGATGTGTCCTAATGTGTTTTTGTGTCCATGAGGGCCTTGGAATGGGGCGGTGGCACCGGCAACCTGAAGTACTTTCCTAAGCTTTGGACATGGCTCCCATGCACAGGTTTACTTGTGGAGACGAGATGAGTTCTGATGGGTGCCTCAGGAAAACCCCTATGCTCGTATTGGAATCAGGCTTTTGAGGACACATGCCTGTAACCCATAGCAATGGATCCTATTATGGCCTAGGGTCCTGTCCGGTTCAATCTTCTTCTCTGGGGACATCCATCTATGGTATGAGTGGAGGTCGATTATCAGCTGGTGTCAGACACCCCTTGTTTGTTCCGGGTGACCCACACTATTGGGATGGCCTAAGGGTCGTTGGAGGTTTCTCCTAATTTGTACGATTTTGGACCATGGAATGGGCAGAATTCCCATGGATTGGTAGGCACAGTCCTAATGTGTGGCTCCAGGGGCCCAGCCTGGAGGGTGTGTGGCCCAAGACTTTGAGGACAGAAGTCTGAAAACACAAACTCAGCTTAGGTTTGGGGATGTAGGTATGGCAGGCCCGATCTACAAACCATGAGAAGAACTCTACAGGATATGAAGAAAGTGCGAGTCTGTGGCGATTGCTCAGGCTTTTGTCTCTGGATTTTGTATCAGTGATGGCCGTGGAATGTCGGGGAGGCCTCATGGGCCATGGACGAATCTTCCTCTCTGAGGATTTGGCCCGATTCCCAATTGCTTTTCGTCAATCTGTGGGATGGGAGGACTCATTTCAGTTTTGTTACCTCAGGTGTCCCACCAAAAGAGGAATTCCAAGGCAAAGCCGTGGGGAAGACTGAAGGGACAACCCGAACTATGGTTAAAAATTGGGGCCTAGGGGCATGGCAAGCCCAATATGCTATCTCTTCATCCAGCCACTGAGTGGCCTTACTTGAGGACTGGGCTCAGCCTGAGGGTCACAATGTGTGTTTGTGACCAATGTGGCCCGCGAGCATGGGCGGGGCCTCATGGGACACACTGGTTTCAAGGACACTGAACGTTGGACAACATGCCAACCACAAGGTTTCTTGCCATGGGGAAGGAGTTCTGATTTCTGCATCACCTTCAACATGGACAGTGATTGGAGATAAGGTCTAGGTTCTGAAACCTGATAACCGAGGTTGGGAAGAGATGACGACCTAAGGCCATGGCGGCTCGATGTGCTCAGTGTGCGGCCAGCTGTCTGGGAGGGGCCAGGGGGTCCTGGCTCAGGCTGTGTCAGAAAGGGCATTAGTGCCCTGGTCAGCCTATGTATTTGGGGTACAGCCAAGGTCGGTGCAGGTTGATCCTCATTTGGGGTTACTGGGTAGCCCCAGAGGACAATGTTTTTTATCTGGAGGGCAGGCAGAGTGCTGCATTGTAGTTCTGGGTTGCCAAACTGGAGGGCTTGTGGGCCAGTAGTCTGACGACAAAAGTCTGAGAACACAAGCTAGGCTTGGGTTTCTGGGTGAGGCCATGGCACGCACAATCTACAGACCTGAATCGAGATCTCGTGCATCTGAAGTCAGGGCGAGGATCAGACGATCGCTCAGGTTGGAGTTTCTGTCCCTGATGGCCCCTTCATGAATGGGGGGGCATCACGAGGCCATGGGGGTTTTCCCATGATGGGAGTTGTGAGAAGCTCCAAACTGCAGAGAGTCTTCGTCAGGACAATTGAGACCTGTTCTTTGGCTCCAGGCCAATGATTCTGAGCAGGGTTCTAAGGATGGATGGCTGGGTAGCCCACCTCGCATTCCAATTGTCTCCTAGCAACAAGACAGTTTAGATCTCCTGGATCTGTGGGGAGCTACCGAGGATGCTGAGTTGAAATGCACACCCCTGGGGATGGGTCCGAATGTGCTTTGGTGTCTATGGAGACCTTGGAATGAAGCGGTGGCTCTGGGGCCCTAAAGGGTTCTCCTAAACAGAGGCTTTGACACAGCTCCAACGTGCAAGTTTCCCATGTGTAGATGAGATGTTTTCTGATGGGTGAAACAAGAGACAGCTATATGCTGCTTTTGAAATCCAGGCCTCTGAGGAGAGATGCCTGGAAAAAAAAGCAATGGATCTGATTAGTGCCTAGGGGCCTGTTCTTTCCTTTTTACCTCTGAGGACATCTGTCTATGGGTCTGAGTGCAGGTAGGGGCTCATTTGGGCTCAGATTGCCCCTGTTTTTCCTGGGAAGCTACCACTATTGAGATATATCAGGGACTTTGGAGGTTTATCCTATTAGAAGGGTTGTGGCCATTGGAATGGGCACACACAATTCCCTTGGAGAGGGCAAGTACAGTCCTCAGGTTTGGCTCCAGGGGCCTGAGCCTGTCGGTTGTGTCGTCCAGCCTTTTTGGACAGTTGTCTGAAAACACAAACTCGGCTTATGTTTCAGGTCATAGGTATGGCAGGACTGATCTACAGACCATGAGGAGAACTTTTCGGGATTTGAAAGAAGGGCGAGTGTGAGGCTCCTGCTCAAGTTTTTGTCTCGGGATATCGTGTCACTCATGGTCGTGGAATTTCTGGGTGACTTCATGGGAAATGGACGAGTCTTACTCTCTGGTGGTTTGGCCCCGTCCAAAGAGTTTGGGTTCATTCTGTGGGCTGGAAGAAGTCCGTTTTATTTGTTGTTGTTGTTGTTTTCTTTTTTAACCTCAGGTGTCCCACCAAATGAGGGATTTCAGAGTAGAGCCCTAGGAGGGGCGACTGGACAATCAGAAATCTGGTTAAAAATTGGGGCCTAGGGACATGTCAAGCCCATTATGACATCTAAGGGTCCAGCCACTGAGAGGACTTACTAGAGGACAGGACTCATGCTGAGGGTCACAATGCGTGTATATGCCCTCGTCGCACTCAAGAATGGGCGGGGCCTCAGGGTTTCTCCTACACTGATCGTTGGACAACGTGCCAACCACAAGGGTTCTTGCCATGGGTAAGGAGGACTTCTGATTTCTGCATCAGACTCACCCCTGGGCAGTGATTGGAGATAAGGTCTCGGTTCTGAAGCCTGAAAACTGAGGTAGGGAAGAGATGATGACCTAAGGCCATGGCGGGTTTTATGTGCTCAGTGTGCGGTCAGCTTTCTGGGTGTTGGTCAGGAGGTCCGGGCTCAGGATGTGTTCGACAGTGCATTAGTGCCCAGGTTAGACTATATAATTTGGGTAAAGTCGAGTGCTGTGTAGGTTTACCCTCATTTAAGGTGCCTGGGCAGCTCATGAGGCAATCATTTTTTTCTCTAGAGGGCAGGCAGAGTGCTGCATTGTGGGTCCGGAATTGCCAAACTTGAGGGCTTTGGGACCAGGAGTGTGAGGATGGAAGTCTGAGAAGACAAGCTAGACTTGGGTTTCAGGGCGAGGGCACGGCAGGTACCCCCTGCAGATCTGAACCAATATCTCATGCATCTGAAGTCAGGGCGAGGATCAGACGTTGGCTCAGGTGGGAGTTTCTGAGCATGACGGCCGCTTCATGAAGGGAGCGGAATCTCGAGACCATTGAGGTTTTCCCACGTTGGGAGTTGTGGGATGCCCCCTTCCAGGATTCCTTCTTCCGGACAATTGAGACCTGTTGGACAGCTCCAGGACATCCCATATGGAATGACTCCAGAGCACCGTTCGCGGATGGATGCCTGGGAAGCCCGCCTCGCATTCCAATTGTCTCCTAGCAACAAGACAGTTTAGATCTGATGGCTCTGCGGGAGCAACCTCGGTGGCTGAGTTGAAATGGACTTTCCTGAGGATGTGTCCTAATGTGTTTTTGTGTCCATGAGGGCCTTGGAATGGGGCGGTGGCACCGGCAACCTGAAGTACTTTCCTAAGCTTTGGACATGGCTCCCATGCACAGGTTTACTTGTGGAGACGAGATGAGTTCTGATGGGTGCCTCAGGAAAAACCCTATGCTCGTATTGGAATCAGGCTTTTGAGGACACATGCCTGTAACCCATAGCAATGGATCCTATTATGGCCTAGGGTCCTGTCTGGTTCAATCTTCTTCTCTGGGGACATCCATCTATGGTATGAGTGGAGGTCGATTATCAGCTGGTGTCAGACACCCCTTGTTTGTTCCGGGTGACCCACACTATTGGGATGGCCTAAGGGTCGTTGGAGGTTTCTCCTAATTTGTACGATTTTGGACCATGGAATGGGCAGAATTCCCATGGATTGGTAGGCACAGTCCTAATGTGTGGCTCCAGGGGGCCAGCCTGGAGGATGTGTGGCCCAAGACTTTGAAAACAGAAGTCTGAAAACACAAACTCAGCTTAGGTTTGGGGACGTAGGTATGGCAGGCCCGATCTACAAACCATGAGAAGAACTCTACAGGATATGAAGAAAGTGCGAGTCTGAGGCGATTGCTCAGGCTTTTGTCTCTGGATTTTGTATCAGTGATGGCCGTGGAATGTCGGGGAGGCCTCATGGGCCATGGACGAATCTTCCTCTCTGAGGATTTGGCCCGATTCCCAATTGCTTTTCGTCAATCTGTGGGATGGGAGGACTCATTTCAGTTTTGTTACCTCAGGTGTCCCACCAAAAGAGGAATTCCAAAGCAAAGCCGTGGGGAAGACTGAAGGGACAACCCGAACTATGGTTAAAAATTGGGGCCTAGGGGTATGGCAAGCCCAATATGCTATCTCTTCATCCAGCCACTGAGTGGCCTTACTTGAGGACTGGGCTCAGCCTGAGGGTCACAATGTGTGTTTGTGACCAATGTGGCCCGCGAGCATGGGCGGGGCCACATGGGCCACACTGGTGTCAACGACACTGAACGTTGGACAACATGCCAACCACAAGGTTTCTTGCCATTGGGAAGGAGTTCTGATTTCTGCATCACCTTCAACATGGACAGTTATTGGAGATAAGGTCTAGGTTCTGAAACCTGAAAACCGAGGTTGGGAAGAGATGACGACCTAAGGCCATGGCGGCTCGATGTCCTCAGTGTGCGGCCAGCTGTCTGGGAGGGGCCAGGGGGTCCAGGCTCAGGCTGTGTCAGAAAGGGCATTAGTGCCCTGGTCAGCCTATGTATTTGGGGTACAGCCAAGGTCGGTGCAGGTTGATCCTCATTTGGGGTTACTGGGTAGCCCCAGAGGACAATGTTTTTTATCTGGAGGTCAGGCAGAGTGCTGCATTGTAGTTCTGGATTGCCAAACTGGAGGCCTTGTGGGCCAGTAGTCTGACGACAAAAGTCTGAGAACACAAGCTAGGCTTAGGTTTCTGGGTGAGGCCATGGCAGGCACAATCTACAGACCTGAATCGAGATCTCGTGCATCTGAAGTCAGGGCGAGGATCAGACGATCGCTCAGGTTGGAGTTTCTGTCCCTGATGGCCCCTTCATGAATGGGGGGGCATCACGAGGCCATGGGGGTTTTCCCATGATGGGAGTTGTGAGAAGCTCCAAACTGCAGAGAGTCTTCGGCAGGACAATTGAGACCTGTTCTTTGGCTCCAGGCCAATGATTCTGAGCAGGGTTCTAAGGATGGATGGCTGGGTAGCCCACCTCGCATTCCAATTGTCTCCTAGCAACAAGACAGTTTAGATCTCCTGGACCTGTGGGGAGCTACCGAGGATGCTGAGTTGAAATGCACACCCCTGGGGATGAATCCGAATGTGCTTTTGTGTCTATGGAGACCTTGGAATGAAGCGGTGGCACTGGGGCCCTAAAGTGTTCTCCTAAACAGAGGCTTTGACACAGCTCCAACGTGCAAGTTTCCCATGTGTAGATGAGATGTTTTCTGATGGGTGAAACAAGAAACAGCTATATGCTGCTTTTGAAATCCAGGCCTCTGAGGAGAGATGCCTGGAAACCAAAGCAATGGATCTGATTAGTGCCTAGGGGCCTGTTCTTTCCTTTTTACCTCTGGGGACATCTGTCTATGGGTCTGAGTGCAGGTAGGGGCTCATTTGGGCTCAGATTGCCCCTGTTTTTCCTGGGAAGCTACCACTATTGAGATATATCAGGGACTTTGGAGGTTTATCCTATTAGAAGGGTTGTGGCCATTGGAATGGGCACACACAATTCCCTTGGAGAGGGCAAGTACAGTCCTCAGGTTTGGCTCCAGGGGCCTGAGCCTGTAGGTTGTGTCGTCCAGCCCTTTTTGGACAGTTGTCTGAAAACACAAACTCGGCTTATGTTTCAGGTCATAGGTATGGCAGGACTGATCTACAGACCATGAGGAGAACTTTTCGGGATTTGAAAGAAGGGCGAGTGTGAGGCTCCTGCTCAAGTTTTTGTCTCGGGATATCGTGTCACTCATGGTCGTGGAATTTCTGGGTGTCTTCATGGGAAATGGACGAGTCTTACTCTCTGGTGGTTTGGCCCCGTCCAAAGAGTTTGGGTTCATTCTGTGGGCTGGAAGAAGTCCGTTTTATTTTGTTGTTGTTGTTGTTTTCTTTTTTAACCTCAGGTGTCCCACCAAATGAGGGATTTCAGAGTAGAGCCCTAGGAGGGGCGACTGGACAATCAGAAATCTGGTTAAAAATTGGGGCCTAGGGACATGTCAAGCCCATTATGACATCTAAGGGTCCAGCCACTGAGAGGACTTACTAGAGGACAGGACTCATGCTGAGGGTCACAATGCGTGTGTATGCCCTCGTCGCACTCAAGAATGGGCGGGGCCTCAGGGTTTCTCCTACACTGATCGTTGGATAACGTGCCAACCACAAGGGTTCTTGCCATGGGTAAGGAGGAGTTCTGATTTCTGCATCAGACTCACCCCTGGGCAGTGATTGGAGATAAGGTCTCGGTTCTGAAGCCTGAAAACTGAGGTAGGGAAGAGATGATGACCTAAGGCCATGGCGGGTTTTATGTGCTCAGTGTGCGGTCCGATTTCTGGGTGTTGGTCAGGAGGTCCGGGCTCAGGATGTGTTCGACAGTGCATTAGTGCCCAGGTTAGACTATATAATTTGGGTAAAGTCGAGTGCTGTGTAGGTTTACCCTCATTTAAGGTGCCTGGGCAGCTCATGAGGCAATCATTTTTTTCTCTAGAGGGCATGCAGAGTGCTGCATTGTGGGTCCGGAATTGCCAAACTTGAGGGCTTTGGGACCAGGAGTGTGAGGATGGAAGTCTGAGAAGACAAGCTAGACTTGGGTTTCAGGGCGAGGGCACGGCAGGTACCCCCTGCAGATCTGAACCAATATCTCATGCATCTGAAGTCAGGGCGAGGATCAGACGTTGGCTCAGGTGGGAGTTTCTGAGCATGACGGCCGCTTCATGAAGGGAGCGGAATCTCGAGACCATTGAGGTTTTCCCACGTTGGGAGTTGTGGGATGCCCCCTTCCAGGATTCCTTCTTCCGGACAATTGAGACCTGTTGGACAGCTCCAGGACATCCCATATGGAATGACTCCAGAGCACCGTTCGCAGATGGATGCCTGGGAAGCCCGCCTCGCATTCCAATTGTCTCCTAGCAACAAGACAGTTTAGATCTGATGGCTCTGCGGGAGCAACCTCGGTGGCTGAGTTGAAATGGACTTTCCTGAGGATGTGTCCTAATGTGTTTTTGTGTCCATGAGGGCCTTGGAATGGGGCGGTGGCACCGGCAACCTGAAGTACTTTCCTAAGCTTTGGACATGGCTCCCATGCACAGGTTTACTTGTGGAGACGAGATGAGTTCTGATGGGTGCCTCAGGAAAACCCCTATGCTCGTATTGGAATCAGGCTTTTGAGGACACATGCCTGTAACCCATAGCAATGGATCCTATTATGGCCTAGGGTCCTGTCTGGTTCAATCTTCTTCTCTGGGGACATCCATCTATGGTATGAGTGGAGGTCGATTATCAGCTGGTGTCAGACACCCCTTGTTTGTTCCGGGTGACCCACACTATTGGGATGGCCTAAGGGTCGTTGGAGATTTCTCCTAATTTATACGATTTTGGACAATGGAATGGGCAGAATTCCCATGGATTGGTAGGCACAGTCCTAATGTGTGGCTCCAGGGGCCCAGCCTGGAGGGCGTGTGGCCCAAGACTTTGAGGACAGAAGTCTGAAAACACAAACTCAGCTTAGGTTTGGGGACGTAGGTATGGCAGGCCCGATCTACAAACCATGAGAAGAACTCTACAGGATATGAAGAAAGTGCGAGTCTGTGGCGATTGCTCAGGCTTTTGTCTCTGGATTTTGTATCAGTGATGGCCGTGGAATGTCGGGGAGGCCTCATGGGCCATGGACGAATCTTCCTCTCTGAGGATTTGGCCCGATTTCCAATTGCTTTTCGTCACTCTGTGGGATGGGAGGACTCATTTCAGTTTTGTTACCTCAGGTGTCCCACCAAAAGAGGAATTCCAAAGCAAAGCCGTGGGGAAGACTGAAGGGACAATCCGAACTATGGTGAAAAATTGGGGCCTAGGGGCATGGCAAGCCCAATATGCTATCTCTTCATCCAGCCACTGAGTGGCCTTACTTGAGGACTGGGCTCAGCCTGAGGGTCACAATGTGTGTTTGTGACCAATGTGGCCCGCGAGCATGGGCAGGGCCTCATGGGACACACTGGTTTCAACGACACTGAACGTTGGACAACATGCCAACCACAAGGTTTCTTGTTATGGGGAAGGAGTTCTGATTTCTGCATCACCTTCAACCCTGGGCAGTGATGGAGATAAGGTCTAGGTTCTGAAACCTGAAAACCGAGGTTTGGAAGAGATGACGACCTAAGGCCATGGCGGCTCGATGTGCTCAGTGTGCGGCCAGCTGTCTGGGAGGGGCCAGGGGGTCCAGGCTCAGGCTGTGTCAGAAAGGGCATTAGTGCCCTGGTCAGCCTATGTATTTGGGGTACAGCCAAGGTCGGTGCAGGTTGATCCTCATTTGGGGTTACTGGGTAGCCCCAGAGGACAATGTTTTTTATCTGGAGGTCAGGCAGAGTGCTGCATTGTAGTTCTGGATTGCCAAACTGGAGGCCTTGTGGGCCAGTAGTCTGACGACAAAAGTCTGAGAACACAATCTAGGCTTAGGTTTCTGTGTGAGGCCATGGCAGGCACAATCTACAGACCTGAATCGAGATCTCGTGCATCTGAAGTCAGGGCGAGGATCAGACGATCGCTCAGGTTGGAGTTTGTGTCCCTGATGGCCCCTTCATGAATGGGGGGGCATCACGAGGCCATGGGGGTTTTCCCATGATGGGAGTTGTGAGAAGCTCCAAACTGCAGAGAGTCTTCGGCAGGACAATTGAGACCTGTTCTTTGGCTCCAGGCCAATGATTCTGAGCAGGGTTCTAAGGATGGATGGCTGGGTAGCCCACCTCGCATTCCAATTGTCTCCTAGCAACAAGACAGTTTAGATCTCCTGGACCTGTGGGGAGCTACCGAGGATGCTGAGTTGAAATGCACACCCCTGGGGATGAATCCGAATGTGCTTTTGTGTCTATGGAGACCTTGGAATGAAGCGGTGGCACTGGGGCCCTAAAGGGTTCTCCTAAACAGAGGCTTTGACACAGCTCCAACGTGCAAGTTTCCCATGTGTAGATGAGATGTTTTCTGATGGGTGAAACAAGAAACAGCTATATGCAGCTTTTGAAATCCAGGCCTCTGAGGAGAGATGCCTGGAAACCAAAGCAATGGATCTGATTAGTGCCTAGGGTCCTGTTCTTTCCTTTTTACCTCAGAGGACATCTGTCTATGGGTCTGAGTGCAGGTAGGGGCTCATTTGGGCTCAGATTGCCCCTGTTTTTCCTGGGAAGCTACCACTATTGAGATATATCAGGGACTTTGGAGGTTTATCCTATTAGAAGGGTTGTGGCCATTGGAATGGGCACACACAATTCCCTTGGAGAGGGCAAGTACAGTCCTCAGGTTTGGCTCCAGGGGCCTGAGCCTGTAGGTTGTGTCGTCCAGCCCTTTTTGGACAGTTGTCTGAAAACACAAACTCGGCTTATGTTTCAGGTCATAGGTATGGCAGGACTGATCTACAGACCATGAGGAGAACTTTTCGGGATTTGAAAGAAGGGCAAGTGTGAGGCTCCTGCTCAAGTGTTTGTCTCGGGATATCGTGTCACTCATGGTCGTGGAATTTCTGGGTGACTTCATGGGAAATGGACGAGTCTTACTTTCTGGTGGTTTGGCCCCGTCCAAAGAGTTTGGGTTCATTCTGTGGGCTGGAAGAAGTCCGTTTTATTTTGTTGTTGTTGTTGTTTTCTTTTTTAACCTCAGGTGTCCCACCAAATGAGGGATTTCAGAGTAGAGCCCTAGGAGGGGCGACTGGACAATCAGAAATCTGGTTAAAAATTGGGGCCTAGGGACATGTCAAGCCCATTATGACATCTAATGGTCCAGCCACTGAGAGGACTTACTAGAGGACAGGACTCATGCTGAGGGTCACAATGCGTGTGTATGCCCTCGTCGCACTCAAGAATGGGCGGGGCCTCAGGGTTTCTCCTACACTGATCGTTGGACAACGTGCCAACCACAAGGGTTCTTGCCATGGGTAAGGAGGACTTCTGATTTCTGCATCAGACTCACCCCTGGGCAGTGATTGGAGATAAGGTCTTGGTTCTGAAGCCTGAAAACTGAGGTAGGGAAGAGATGATGACCTAAGGCCATGGCGGGTTTTATGTGCTCAGTGTGCGGTCAGCTTTCTGGGTGTTGGTCAGGAGGTCCGGGCTCAGGATGTGTTCGACAGTGCATTAGTGCCCAGGTTAGACTATATAATTTGGGTAAAGTCGAGTGCTGTGTAGGTTTACCCTCATTTAAGGTGCCTGGGCAGCTCATGAGGCAATCATTTTTTTTCTAGAGGGCAGGCAGAGTGCTGCATTGTGGGTCCGGAATTGCCAAACTTGAGGGCTTTGGGGCCAGGAGTGTGAGGATGGAAGTCTGAGAAGACAAGCTAGACTTGGGTTTCAGGGCGAGGGCACGGCAGGTACCCCCTGCAGATCTGAACCAATATCTCATGCATCTGAAGTCAGGGCGAGGATCAGACGTTGGCTCAGGTGGGAGTTTCTGAGCATGACGGCCGCTTCATGAAGGGAGCGGAATCTCGAGACCATTGAGGTTTTCCCACGTTGGGAGTTGTGGGATGCCCCCTTCCAGGATTCCTTCTTCCGGACAATTGAGACCTGTTGGACAGCTCCAGGACATCCCATATGGAATGACTCCAGAGCACCGTTTGCGGATGGATGCCTGGGAAGCCCGCCTCGCATTCCAATTGTCTCCTAGCAACAAGACAGTTTAGAACTGATGGCTCTGCGGGAGCAACCTCGGTGGCTGAGTTGAAATGGACTTCCCTGAGGATGTGTCCTAATGTGTTTTTGTGTCCATGAGGGCCTTGGAATGGGGCGGTGGCACCGGCAACCTGAAGTACTTTCCTAAGCTTTGGACATGGCTCCCATGCACAGGTTTACTTGTGGAGACGAGATGAGTTCTGATGGGTGCCTCAGGAAAACCCCTATGCTCGTATTGGAATCAGGCTTTTGAGGACACATGCCTGTAACCCATAGCAATGGATCCTATTATGGCCTAGGGTCCTGTCTGGTTCAATCTTCTTCTCTGGGGACATCCATCTATGGTATGAGTGGAGGTCGATTATCAGCTGGTGTCAGACACCCCTTGTTTGTTCCGGGTGACCCACACTATTGGGATGGCCTAAGGGTCGTTGGAGGTTTCTCCTAATTTGTACGATTTTGGACCATGGAATGGGCAGAATTCCCATGGATTGGTAGGCACAGTCCTAATGTGTGGCTCCAGGGGCCCAGCCTGGAGGGCGTGTGGCCCAAGACTTTGAGGACAGAAGTCTGAAAACACAAACTCAGCTTAGGTTTGGGGACGTAGGTATGGCAGGCCCGATCTACAAACCATGAGAAGAACTCTACAGGATATGAAGAAAGTGCGAGTCTGTGGCGATTGCTCAGGCTTTTGTCTCTGGATTTTGTATCAGTGATGGCCGTGGAATGTCGGGGAGGCCTCATGGGCCATGGATGAATCTTCCTCTCTGAGGATTTGGCCCGATTCCTAATTGCTTTTCGTCAATCTGTGGGATGGGAGGACTCATTTCAGTTTTGTTACCTCAGGTGTCCCACCAAAAGAGGAATTCCAAAGCAAAGCCGTGGGGAAGACTGAAGGGACAATCCGAACTATGGTGAAAAATTGGGGCCTAGGGGCATGGCAAGCCCAATATGCTATCTCTTCATCCAGCCACTGAGTGGCCTTACTTGAGGACTGGGCTCAGCCTGAGGGTCACAATGTGTGTTTGTGACCAATGTGGCCCGCGAGCATGGGCGGGGCCTCATGGGACACACTGGTTTCAACGACACTGAACGTTGGACAACATGCCAACCACAAGGTTTCTTGCCATGGGGAAGGAGTTCTGATTTCTGCATCACCTTCAACCCTGGGCAGTGATTGGAGATAAGGTCTAGGTTCTGAAACCTGAAAACCGAGGTTGGGAAGAGATGACGACCTAAGGCCATGGCGGCTCGATGTCCTCAGTGTGCGGCCAGCTGTCTGGGAGGGGCCAGGGGGTCCAGGCTCAGGCTGTGTCAGAAAGGGCATTAGTGCCCTGGTCAGCCTATGTATTTGGGGTACAGCCAAGGTCGGTGCAGGTTGATCCTCATTTGGGGTTACTGGGTAGCCCCAGAGGACAATGTTTTTTATCTGGAGGGCAGGCACAGTGCTGCATTGTAGTTCTGGATTGCCAAACTGGAGGCCTTGTGGGCCAGTAGTCTGACGACAAAAGTCTGAGAACACAAGCTAGGCTTAGGTTTCTGGGTGAGGCCATGGCAGGCACAATCTACAGACCTGAATCGAGATCTCGTGCATCTGAAGTCAGGGCGAGGATCAGACGATCGCTCAGGTTGGAGTTTCTGTCCCTGATGGCCCCTTCATGAATGGGGGGGCATCACGAGGCCATGGGGGTTTTCCCATGATGGGAGTTGTGAGAAGCTCCAAACTGCAGAGAGTCTTCGGCAGGACAATTGAGACCTGTTCTTTGGCTCCAGGCCAATGATTCTAGCAGGGTTCTAAGGATGGATGGCTGGGTAGCCCACCTCGCATTCCAATTGTCTCCTAGCAACAAGACAGTTTAGATCTCCTGGATCTGTGGGGAGCTACCGAGGATGCTGAGTTGAAATGCACACCCCTGGGGATGAATCCGAATGTGCTTTTGTGTCTATGGAGACCTTGGAATGAAGCGGTGGCACTGGGGCCCTAAAGGGTTCTCCTAAACAGAGGCTTTGACACAGCTCCAACGTGCAAGTTTCCCATGTGTAGATGAGATGTTTTCTGATGGGTGAAACAAGAAACAGCTATATGCAGCTTTTGAAATCCAGGCCTCTGAGGAGAGATGCCTGGAAACCAAAGCAATGGATCTGATTAGTGCCTAGGGGCCTGTTCTTTCCTTTTTACCTCTGAGGACATCTGTCTATGGGTCTGAGTGCAGGTAGGGGCTCATTTGGGCTCAGATTGCCCCTGTTTTTCCTGGGAAGCTACCACTATTGAGATATATCAGGGACTTTGGAGGTTTATCCTATTAGAAGGGTTGTGGCCATTGGAATGGGCACACACAATTCCCTTGGAGAGGGCAAGTACAGTCCTCAGGTTTGGCTCCAGGGGCCTGAGCCTGTAGGTTGTGTCGTCCAGCCCTTTTTGGACAGTTGTCTGAAAACACAAACTCAGCTTATGTTTCAGGTCATAGGTATGGCAGGACTGATCTACAGACCATGAGGAGAACTTTTCGGGATTTGAAAGAAGGGCGAGTGTGAGGCTCCTGCTCAAGTTTTTGTCTCGGGATATCGTGTCACTCATGGTCGTGGAATTTCTGGGTGACTTCATGGGAAATGGACGAGTCTTACTCTCTGGTGGTTTGGCCCCGTCCAAAGAGTTTGGGTTCATTCTGTGGGCTGGAAGAAGTCCGTTTTATTTTGTTGTTGTTGTTGTTTTCTTTTTTAACCTCAGGTGTCCCACCAAATGAGGGATTTCAGAGTAGAGCCCTAGGAGGGGCGACTGGACAATCAGAAATCTGGTTAAAAATTGGGGCCTAGGGACATGTCAAGCCCATTATGACATCTAATGGTCCAGCCACTGAGAGGACTTACTAGAGGACAGGACTCATGCTGAGGGTCACAATGCGTGTGTATGCCCTCGTCGCACTCAAGAAAGGGCGGGGCCTCAGGGTTTCTCCTACACTGATCGTTGGACAACGTGCCAACCACAAGGGTTCTTGCCATGGGTAAGGAGGAGTTCTGATTTCTGCATCAGACTCACCCCTGGGCAGTGATTAGAGATAAGGTCTCGGTTCTGAAGCCTGAAAACTGAGGTAGGGAAGAGATGATGACCTAAGGCCATGGCGGTTTTTATGTGCTCAGTGTGCGGTCAGCTTTCTGGGTGTTGGTCAGGAGGTCCGGGCTCAGGATGTGTTCGACAGTGCATTAGTGCCCAGGTTAGACTATATAATTTGGGTAAAGTCGAGTGCTGTGTAGGTTTACCCTCATTTAAGGTGCCTGGGCAGCTCATGAGGCAATCATTTTTTTTCTAGAGGGCAGGCAGAGTGCTGCATTGTGGGTCCGGAATTGCCAAACTTGAGGGCTTTGGGGCCAGGAGTGTGAGGATGGAAGTCTGAGAAGACAAGCTAGACTTGGGTTTCAGGGCGAGGGCACGGCAGGTACCCCCTGCAGATCTGAACCAATATCTCATGCATCTGAAGTCAGGGCGAGGATCAGACGTTGGCTCAGGTGGGAGTTTCTGAGCATGACGGCCGCTTCATGAAGGGAGCGGAATCTCGAGACCATTGAGGTTTTCCCACGTTGGGAGTTGTGGGATGCCCCCTTCCAGGATTCCTTCTTCCGGACAATTGAGACCTGTTGGACAGCTCCAGGACATCCCATATGGAATGACTCCAGAGCACCGTTCGCGGATGGATGCCTGGGAAGCCCGCCTCGCATTCCAATTGTCTCCTAGCAACAAGACAGTTTAGATCTGATGGCTCTGCGGGAGCAACCTCGGTGGCTGAGTTGAAATGGACTTTCCTGAGGATGTGTCCTAATGTGTTTTTGTGTCCATGAGGGCCTTGGAATGGGGCGGTGGCACCGGCAACCTGAAGTACTTTCCTAAGCTTTGGACATGGCTCCCATGCACAGGTTTACTTGTGGAGACGAGATGAGTTCTGATGGGTGCCTCAGGAAAACCCCTATGCTCGTATTGGAATCAGGCTTTTGAGGACACATGCCTGTAACCCATAGCAATGGATCCTATTATGGCCTAGGGTCCTGTCTGGTTCAATCTTCTTCTCTGGGGACATCCATCTATGGTATGAGTGGAGGTCGATTATCAGCTGGTGTCAGACACCCCTTGTTTGCTCCGTGTGACCCACAATATTGGGATGGCCTAAGGGTCGTTGGAGGTTTCTCCTAATTTATACGATTTTGGACCATGGAATGGGCAGAATTCCCATGGATTGGTAGGCACAGTCCTAATGTGTGGCTCCAGGGGCCCAGCCTGGAGGGCGTGTGGCCCAAGACTTTGAGGACAGAAGTCTGAAAACACAAACTCAGCTTAGGTTTGGGGACATAGGTATGGCAGGCCCGATCTACAAACCATGAGAAGAACTCTACAGGATATGAAGAAAGTGCGAGTCTGTGGCGATTGCTCAGGCTTTTGTCTCTGGATTTTTTATCAGTGATGGCCGTGGAATGTCGGGGAGGCCTCATGGGCCATCGACGAATCTTCCTCTCTGAGGATTTGGCCCGATTCCCAATTGCTTTTCGTCAATCTGTGGGATGGGAGGACTCATTTCAGTTTTGTTACCTCAGGTGTCCCACCAAAAGAGGAATTCCAAAGCCAAGCCGTGGGGAAGACTGAAGGGACAATCCGAACTATGGTTAAAAATTTGGGCCTAGGGGCATGGCAAGCCCAATATGCTATCTCTTCATCCAGCCACTGAGTGGCCTTACTTGAGGACTGGGCTCAGCCTGAGGGTCACAATGTGTGTTTGTGACCAATGTGGCCCGCGAGCATTTGCGGGGCCTCATGGGACACACTGGTTTCAACGACACTGAACGTTGGACAACATGACAACCACAAGGTTTCTTGCCATGGGGAAGGAGTTCTGATTTCTGCATCACCTTCAACCCTGGGCAGTGATTGGAGATAAGGTCTAGGTTCTGAAACCTGATAACCGAGGTTGGGAAGAGATGACGACCTAAGGCCATGGCGGCTCGATGTGCTCAGTGTGCGGCCAGCTGTCTGGGAGGGGCCAGGGGGTCCAGGCTCAGGCTGTGTCAGAAAGGGCATTAGTGCCCTGGTCAGCCTATGTATTTGGGGTACAGCCAAGGTCGGTGCAGGTTGATCCTCATTTGGGGTTACTGGGTAGCCCCAGAGGACAATGTTTTTTATCTGGAGGTCAGGCAGAGTGCTGCATTGTAGTTCTGGATTGCCAAACTGGAGGCCTTGTGGGCCAGTAGTCTGACGACAAAAGTCTGAGAACACAAGCTAGGCTTAGGTTTCTGGGTGAGGCCATGGCAGGCACAATCTACAGACCTGAATCGAGATCTCGTGCATCTGAAGTCAGGGCGAGGATCAGACGATCGCTCAGGTTGGAGTTTCTGTCCCTGATGGCCCCTTCATGAATGGGGGGGCATCACGAGGCCATGGGGGTTTTCCCATGATGGGAGTTGTGAGAAGCTCTAAACTGCAGAGAGTCTTCGGCAGGACAATTGAGACCTGTTCTTTGGCTCCAGGCCAATGATTCTGAGCAGGGTTCTAAGGATGGATGGCTGGGTAGCCCACCTCGCATTCCAATTGTCTCCTAGCAACAAGACAGTTTAGATCTCCTGGATCTGTGGGGAGCTACCGAGGATGCTGAGTTGAAATGCACACCCCTGGGGATGAATCCGAATGTGCTTTTGTGTCTATGGAGACCTTGGAATGAAGCGGTGGCACTGGGGCCCTAAAGGGTTCTCCTAAACAGAGGCTTTGACACAGCTCCAACGTGCAAGTTTCCCATGTGTAGATGAGATGTTTTCTGATGGGTGAAACAAGAAACAGCTATATGCAGCTTTTGAAATCCAGGCCTCTGAGGAGAGATGCCTGGAAACCAAAGCAATGGATCTGATTAGTGCCTAGGGGCCTGTTCTTTCCTTTTTACCTCAGAGGACATCTGTCTATGGGTCTGAGTGCAGGTAGGGGCTCATTTGGGCTCAGATTGCCCCTGTTTTTCCTGGGAAGCTACCACTATTGAGATATATCAGGGACTTTGGAGGTTTATCCTATTAGAAAGGTTGTGGCCATTGGAATGGGCACACACAATTCCCTTGGAGAGGGCAAGTACAGTCCTCAGGTTTGGCTCCAGGGGCCTGAGCCTGTAGGTTGTGTAGTCCAGCCCTTTTTGGACAGTTGTCTGAAAACACAAACTCGGCTTATGTTTCAGGTCATAGGTATGGCAGGACTGATCTACAGACCATGAGGAGAACTTTTCGGGATTTGAAAGAAGGGCGAGTGTGAGGCTCCTGCCCAAGTTTTTGTCTCGGGATATCGTGTCACTCATGGTCGTGGAATTTCTGGGTGACTTCATGGGAAATGGACGAGTCTTACTCTCTGGTGGTTTGGCCCCGTCCAAAGAGTTTGGGTTCATTCTGTGGGCTGGAAGAAGTCCGTTTTATTTTGTTGTTGTTGTTGTTTTCTTTTTTAACCTCAGGTGTCCCACCAAATGAGGGATTTCAGAGTAGAGCCCTAGGAGGGGCGACTGGACAATCAGAAATCTGGTTAAAAATTGGGGCCTAGGGACATGTCAAGCCCATTATGACATCTAATGGTCCAGCCACTGAGAGGACTTACTAGAGGACAGGACTCATGCTGAGGGTCACAATGCGTGTGTATGCCCTCGTCGCACTCAAGAATGGGCGGGGCCTCAGGGTTTCTCCTACACTGATCGTTGGACAACGTGCCAACCACAAGGGTTCTTGCCATGGGTAAGGAGGAGTTCTGATTTCTGCATCAGACTCACCCCTGGGCAGTGATTGGAGATAAGGTCTCGGTTCTGAAGCCTGAAAACTGAGGTAGGGAAGAGATGATGACCTAAGGCCATGGCGGGTTTTATGTGCTCAGTGTGCGGTCAGCTTTCTGGGTGTTGGTCAGGAGGTCCGGGCTCAGGATGTGTTCGACAGTGCATTAGTGCCCAGGTTAGACTATATAATTTGGGTAAAGTCGAGTGCTGTGTAGGTTTACCCTCATTTAAGGTGCCTGGGCAGCTCATGAGGCAATCATTTTTTTTCTAGAGGGCAGGCAGAGTGCTGCATTGTGGGTCCGGAATTGCCAAACTTGAGGGCTTTGGGGCCAGGAGTGTGAGGATGGAAGTCTGAGAAGACAAGCTAGACTTGGGTTTCAGGGCGAGGGCACGGCAGGTACCCCCTGCAGATCTGAACCAATATCTCATGCATCTGAAGTCAGGGCGAGGATCAGACGTTGGCTCAGGTGGGAGTTTCTGAGCATGACGGCCGCTTCATGAAGGGAGCGGAATCTCGAGACCATTGAGGTTTTCCCACGTTGGGAGTTGTGGGATGCCCCCTTCCAGGATTCCTTCTTCCGGACAATTGAGACCTGTTGGACAGCTCCAGGACATCCCATATGGAATGACTCCAGAGCACCGTTCGCGGATGGATGCCTGGGAAGCCCGCCTCGCATTCCAATTGTCTCCTAGCAACAAGACAGTTTAGATCTGATGGCTCTGCGGGAGCAACCTCGGTGGCTGAGTTGAAATGGACTTTCCTGAGGATGTGTCCTAATGTGTTTTTGTGTCCATGAGGGCCTTGGAATGGGGCGGTGGCACCGGCAACCTGAAGTACTTTCCTAAGCTTTGGACATGGCTCCCATGCACAGGTTTACTTGTGGAGACGAGATGAGTTCTGATGGGTGCCTCAGGAAAACCCCTATGCTCGTATTGGAATCAGGCTTTTGAGGACACATGCCTGTAACCCATAGCAATGGATCCTATTATGGCCTAGGGTCCTGTCTGGTTCAATCTTCTTCTCTGGGGACATCCATCTATGGTATGAGTGGAGGTCGATTATCAGCTGGTGTCAGACACCCCTTGTTTGTTCCGGGTGACCCACACTATTGGGATGGCCTAAGGGTCGTTGGAGGTTTCTCCTAATTTGTACGATTTTGGACCATGGAATGGGCAGAATTCCCATGGATTGGTAGGCACAGTCCTAATGTGTGGCTCCAGGGGCCCAGCCTGGAGGGCGTGTGGCCCAAGACTTTGAGGACAGAAGTCTGAAAACACAAACTCAGCTTAGGTTTGGGGATGTAGGTATGGCAGGCCCGATCTACAAACCATGAGAAGAACTCTACAGGATATGAAGAAAGTGCGAGTCTGTGGCGATTGCTCAGGCTTTTGTCTCTGGATTTTGTATCAGTGATGGCCGTGGAATGTCGGGGAGGCCTCATGGGCCATGGACGAATCTTCCTCTCTGAGGATTTGGCCCGATTCCCAATTGCTTTTCGTCAATCTGTGGGATGGGAGGACTCATTTCAGTTTTGTTACCTCAGGTGTCCCACCAAAAGAGGAATTCCAAAGCAAAGCCGTGGGGAAGACTGAAGGGACTATCCGAACTATGGTTAAAAATTGGGGCCTAGGGGCATGGCAAGCCCAATATGCTATCTCTTCATCCAGCCACTGAGTGGCCTTACTTGAGGACTGGGCTCAGCCTGAGGGTCACAATGTGTGTTTGTGACCAATGTGGTTCGCGAGCATGGGCGGGGCCTCATGGGCCACACTGGTTTCAACGACACTGAACGTTGGACAACATGCCAACCACAAGGTTTCTTGCCATGGGGAAGGAGTTCTAATTTCTGCATCACATTCAACCCTGGGCAGTGATTGGAGATAAGGTCTAGGTTCTGAAACCTGAAAACCGAGGTTGGGAAGAGATGACGACCTAAGGCCATGGCGGCTCGATGTCCTCAGTGTGCGGCCAGCTGTCTGGGAGGGGCCAGGGGGTCCAGGCTCAGGCTGTGTCAGAAAGGGCATTAGTGCCCTGGTCAGCCTATGTATTTGGGGTACAGCCAAGGTCGGTGCAGGTTGATCCTCATTTGGGGTTACTGGGTAGCCCCAGAGGACAATGTTTTTTATCTGGAGGGCAGGCAGAGTGCTGCATTGTAGTTCTGGATTGCCAAAATGGAGGCCTTGTGGGCCAATAGTCTGACGATAAAAGTCTGAGAACACAAGCTAGGCTTAGGTTTCTGGGTGAGGCCATGGCACGCACAATCTACAGACCTGAAACGAGATCTCGTGCATCTGAAGTCAGGGCGAGGATCAGACGATCGCTCAGGTTGGAGTTTCTGTCCCTGATGGCCCCTTCATGAATGGGGGGGCATCACGAGGCCATGGGGGTTTTCCCATGATGGGAGTTGTGAGAAGCTCCAAACTGCAGAGAGTCTTCGGCAGGACAATTGAGACCTGTTCTTTGGCTCCAGGCCAATGATTCTGAGCAGGGTTCTAAGGATGGATGGCTGGGTAGCCCACCTCGCATTCCAATTGTCTCCTAGCAACAAGACAGTTTAGATCTCTTGGATCTGTGGGGAGCTACCGAGGATGCTGAGTTGAAATGCACACCCCTGGGGATAAATCCGAATGTGCTTTTGTGTCTATGGAGACCTTGGAATGAAGCGGTGGCACTGGGGCCCTAAAGGGTTCTCCTAAACAGAGGCTTTGACACAGCTCCAACGTGCAAGTTTCCCATGTGTAGATGAGATGTTTTCTGATGGGTGAAACAAGAAACAGCTATATGCAGATTTGAAATCCAGGCCTCTGAGGAGAGATGCCTGGAAATCAAAGCAATGGATCTGATTAGTGCCTAGGGGCCTGTTCTTTCCTTTTTACCTCAGAGGACATCTGTCTATGGGTCTGAGTGCAGGTAGGGGCTCATTTGGGCTCAGATTGCCCCTGTTTTTCCTGGGAAGCTACCACTATTGAGATATATCAGGGACTTTGGAGGTTTATCCTATTAGAAGGGTTGTGGCCATTGGAATGGTCACACACAATTCCCTTGGAGAGGGCAAGTACAGTCCTCAGGTTTGGCTCCAGAGGCCTGAGCCTGTAGGTTGTGTTGTCCAGCCCTTTTTGGACAGTTGTCTGAAAACACAAACTCGGCTTATGTTTCAGGTCATAGGTATGGCAG
This sequence comes from Mustela nivalis, assembly GCF_964662115.1. Lineage (NCBI taxonomy): Eukaryota > Metazoa > Chordata > Mammalia > Carnivora > Mustelidae > Mustela > Mustela nivalis. The sequence goes on along the minus strand of NW_028135248.1, from coordinate 57,203 downwards.
GACTGATCTACAGACCATGAGGAGAACTTTTCGGGATTTGAAAGAAGGGCGAGTGTGAGGCTCCTGCTCAAGTTTTTGTCTCGGGATATCGTGTCACTCATGGTCGTGGAATTTCTGGGTTACTTCATGGAAAATGGACGAGTCTTACTTTCTGGTGGTTTGGCCCCGTCCAAAGAGTTTGGGTTCATTCTGTGGGCTGGAAGAAGTCCGTTTTATTTTGTTGTTGTTGTTGTTTTCTTTTTTAACCTCAGGTGTCCCACCAAATGAGGGATTTCAGAGTAGAGCCCTAGGAGGGGCGACTGGACAATCAGAAATCTGGTTAAAAATTGGGGCCTAGGGACATGTCAAGCCCATTATGACATCTAATGATCCAGCCACTGAGAGGACTTACTAGAGGACAGGACTCATGCTGAGGGTCACAATGCGTGTGTATGCCCTCGTCGCACTCAAGAATGGGCGGGGCCTCAGGGTTTCTCCTACACTGATCGTTGGACAACGTGCCAACCACAAGGGTTCTTGCCATGGGTAAGGAGGAGTTCTGATTTCTGCATCAGACTCACCCCTGGGCAGTGATTGGAGATAAGGTCTCGGTTCTGAAGCCTGAAAACTGAGGTAGGGAAGAGATGATGACCTAAGGCCATGGCGGGTTTTATGTGCTCAGTGTGCGGTCAGCTTTCTGGGTGTTGGTCAGGAGGTCCGGGCTCAGGATGTGTTCGACAGTGCATTAGTGCCCAGGGTAGACTATATAATTTGGGTAAAGTCGAGTGCTGTGTAGGTTTACCCTCATTTAAGGTGCCTGGGCAGCTCATGAGGCAATATTTTTTTTTTTTCTAGAGGGCAGGCAGAGTGCTGCATTGTGGGTCCGGAATTGCCAAACTTGAGGGCTTTGGGGCCAGGAGTGTGAGGATGGAAGTCTGAGAAGACAAGCTAGACTTGGGTTTCAGGGCGAAGGCACGGCAGGTACCCCCTGCAGATCTGAACCAATATCTCATGCATCTGAAGTCAGGGCGAGGATCAGACGTTGGCTCAGGTGGGAGTTTCTGAGCATGACGGCCGCTTCATGAAGGGAGCGGAATCTCGAGACCATTGAGGTTTTCCCACGTTGGGAGTTGTGGGATGCCCTTTTCCAGGATTCCTTCTTCCGGACAATTGAGACCTTTTGGACAGCTCCAGGACATCCCATATGGAATGACTCCAGAGCACCGTGCGCGGATGGATGCCTGGGAAGCCCCCCTCGCATTCCAATTGTCTCCTAGCAACAAGACAGTTTAGATCTGATGGCTCTGCAGGAGCAACCTCGGTGGCTGAGTTGAAATGGACTTTCCTGAGGATGTGTCCTAATGTGTTTTTGTGTCCATGAGGGCCTTGGAATGGGGTGGTGGCACCGGCAACCTGAAGTACTTTCCTAAGCTTTGGACATGGCTCCCATGCACAGGTTTACTTGTGGAGACGAGATGAGTTCTGATGGGTGCCTCAGGAAAACCCCTATGCTCGTATTGGAATCAGGCTTTTGAGGACACATGCCTGTAACCCATAGCAATGGATCCTATTATGGCCTAGGGTCCTGTCTGGTTCAATCTTCTTCTCTGGGGACATCCATCTATGGTATGAGTGGAGGTCGATTATCAGCTGGTGTCAGACACCCCTTGTTTGCTCCGTGTGACCCACACTATTGGGATAGCCTAAGGGTCGTTGGAGGTTTCTCCTAATTTATACGATTTTGGACCATGGAATGGGCAGAATTCCCATGGATTGGTAGGCACAGTCCTAATGTGTGGCTCCAGGGGCCCAGCCTGGAGGGCGTGTGGCCCAAGACTTTGAGGACAGAAGTCTGAAAACACAAACTCAGCTTAGGTTTGGGGACATAGGTATGGCAGGCCCGATCTACAAACCATGAGAAGAACTCTACAGGATATGAAGAAAGTGCGAGTCTGTGGCGATTGCTCAGGCTTTTGTCTCTGGATTTTTTATCAGTGATGGCCGTGGAATGTCGGGGAGGCCTCATGGGCCATCGACGAATCTTCCTCTCTGAGGATTTGGCCCGATTCCCAATTGCTTTTCGTCAATCTGTGGGATGGGAGGACTCATTTCAGTTTTGTTACCTCAGGTGTCCCACCAAAAGAGGAATTCCAAAGCCAAGCCGTGGGGAAGACTGAAGGGACAATCCGAACTATGGTTAAAAATTTGGGCCTAGGGGCATGGCAAGCCCAATATGCTATCTCTTCATCCAGCCACTGAGTGGCCTTACTTGAGGACTGGGCTCAGCCTGAGGGTCACAATGTGTGTTTGTGACCAATGTGGCCCGCGAGCATTTGCGGGGCCTCATGGGACACACTGGTTTCAACGACACTGAACGTTGGACAACATGACAACCACAAGGTTTCTTGCCATGGGGAAGGAGTTCTGATTTCTGCATCACCTTCAACCCTGGGCAGTGATTGGAGATAAGGTCTAGGTTCTGAAACCTGATAACCGAGGTTGGGAAGAGATGACGACCTAAGGCCATGGCGGCTCGATGTGCTCAGTGTGCGGCCAGCTGTCTGGGAGGGGCCAGGGGGTCCAGGCTCAGGCTGTGTCAGAAAGGGCATTAGTGCCCTGGTCAGCCTATGTATTTGGGGTACAGCCAAGGTCGGTGCAGGTTGATCCTCATTTGGGGTTACTGGGTAGCCCCAGAGGACAATGTTTTTTATCTGGAGGTCAGGCAGAGTGCTGCATTGTAGTTCTGGATTGCCAAACTGGAGGCCTTGTGGGCCAGTAGTCTGACGACAAAAGTCTGAGAACACAAGCTAGGCTTAGGTTTCTGGGTGAGGCCATGGCAGGCACAATCTACAGACCTGAATCGAGATCTCGTGCATCTGAAGTCAGGGCGAGGATCAGACGATCGCTCAGGTTGGAGTTTCTGTCACTGATGGCCCCTTCATGAATGGGGGGGCATCACGAGGCCGTGGGGGTTTTCCCATGATGGGAGTTGTGAGAAGCTCTAAACTGCAGAGAGTCTTCGGCAGGACAATTGAGACCTGTTGTTTGGCTCCAGGCCAATGATTCTGAGCAGGGTTCTAAGGATGGATGGCTGGGTAGCCCACCTCGCATTCCAATTGTCTCCTAGCAACAAGACAGTTTAGATCTCCTGGATCTGTGGGGAGCTACCCAGGATGCTGAGTTGAAATGCACACCCGTGGGGAAAGGTCCGAATGTGCTTTTGTGTCTATGGAGACCTTGGAATGAAGCGGTGGCACTGGGGCCCTAAAGGGTTCTCCTAAACAGAGGCTTTGACACAGCTCCAACGTGCAAGTTTCCCATGTGTAGATGAGATGTTTTCTGATGGGTGAAACAAGAAACAGCTATATGCAGCTTTTGAAATCCAGGCCTCTGAGGAGAGATGCCTGGAAACCAAAGCAATGGATCTGATTAGTGCCTAGGGGCCTGTTCTTTCCTTTTTACCTCTGAGGACATCTGTCTATGGGTCTGAGTGCAGGTAGGGGCTCATTTGGGCTCAGATTGCCCCTCTTTTTCCTGGGAAGCTACCACTATTGAGATATATCAGGGACTTTGGAGGTTTATCCTATGAGAAGGGTTGTGGCCATTCGAATGGGCACACACAATTCCCTTGGAGAGGGCAAGTACAGTCCTCAGGTTTGGCTCCAGGGGCCTGAGCCTGTAGGTTGTGTAGTCCAGCCCTTTTTGGACAGTTGTCTGAAAACACAAACTCGGCTTATGTCTCAGGTCATAGGTATGGCAGGACTGATCTACAGACCATGAGGAGAACTTTTCGGGATTTGAAAGAAGGGCGAGTGTGAGGCTCCTGCTCAAGTGTTTGTCTCGGGATATCGTGTCACTCATGGTCGTGGAATTTCTGGCTGACTTCATGGGAAATGGACGAGTCTTACTCTCTGGTGGTTTGGCCCCGTCCAAAGAGTTTGGGTTCATTCTGTGGGCTGGAAGAAGTCCGTTTTATTTTGTTGTTGTTGTTGTTGTTGTTTTCTTTTTTAACCTCAGGTGTCCCACCAAATGAGGGATTTCAGAGTAGAGCCCTAGGAGGGGCGACTGGACAATCAGAAATCTGGTTAAAAATTGGGGCCTAGGGACATGTCAAGCCCATTATGACATCTAATGGTCCAGCCACTGAGAGGACTTACTAGAGGACAGGACTCATGCTGAGGGTCACAATGCGTGTGTATGCCCTCGTCGCACTCAAGAATGGGCGGGGCCTCAGGGTTTCTCCTACACTGATCGTTGGACAACGTGCCAACCACAAGGGTTCTTGCCATGGGTAAGGAGGAGTTCTGATTTCTGCATCAGACTCACCCCTGGGCAGTGATTGGAGATAAGGTCTCGGTTCTGAAGCCTGAAAACTGAGGTAGGGAAGAGATGATGACCTAAGGCCATGGCGGGTTTTATGTGCTCAGTGTGCGGTCAGCTTTCTGGGTGTTGGTCAGGAGGTCCGGGCTCAGGATGTGTTCGGCAGTGCATTAGTGCCCAGGTTAGACTATATAATTTGGGTAAAGTCGAGTGCTGTGTAGGTTTACCCTCATTTAAGGTGCCTGGGCAGCTCATGAGGCAATCATTTTTTTTTTCTAGAGGGCAGGGAGAGTGCTGCATTGTGGGTCCGGAATTGCCAAACTTGAGGGCTTTGGGGCCAGGAGTGTGAGGATGGAAGTCTGAGAAGACAAGCTAGACTTGGGTTTCAGGGCGAGGGCACGGCAGGTACCCCCTGCAGATCTGAACCAATATCTCATGCATCTGAAGTCAGGGCGAGGATCCGACGTTGGCTCAGGTGGGAGTTTCTGAGCATGACGGCCGCTTCATGAAGGGAGCGGAATCTCGAGACCATTGAGGTTTTCCCACGTTGGGAGTTGTGGGATGCCCCCTTCCAGGATTCCTTCTTCCGGACAATTGAGACCTGTTGGACAGCTCCAGGACATCCCATATGGAATGACTCCAGAGCACCGTTCGCGGATGGATGCCTGGGAAGCCCGCCTCGCATTCCAATTGTCTCCTAGCAACAAGACAGTTTAGAACTGATGGCTCTGCGGGAGCAACCTCGGTGGCTGAGTTGAAATGGACTTTCCTGAGGATGTGTCCTAATGTGTTTTTGTGTCCATGAGGGCCTTGGAATGGGGCGGTGGCACCGGCAACCTGAAGTACTTTCCTAAGCTTTGGACATGGCTCCCATGCACAGGTTTACTTGTGGAGACGAGATGAGTTCTGATGGGTGCCTCAGGAAAACCCCTATGCTCGTATTGGAATCAGGCTTTTGAGGACACATGCCTGTAACCCATAGCAATGGATCCTATTATGGCCTAGGGTCCTGTCTGGTTCAATCTTCTTCTCTGGGGACATCCATCTATGGTATGAGTGGGCAGTCCTCTGAGGACTGATACATGAAAACTAAAGCTAAGGTTCATATTAGGGCCTAAGGGCCTGTCCATTTCAATCTTCTGTCTCTGGGGACACTGTCTGAGAGTCTAAGTGGTGATAATGGCTCAGCTGGTGTCAGAGTGCCCCTTTTAGTCCAGGGCAGCCTACACTATCAGGATGGCCTCAGGGGCCTTGGAGCTTTTCCCTAACCTGTAGGGTTGTGGTCAATGGATTGGGCACACTTTCCTTGGAGAGGGCAGGCACAATCTTTCGCTGTGGCTCCAGATGCCCTAGCCTGGAGGGTGTGTGGGTCCAGGCTGTGGGCACAGAAGTCTGAAAACACAAACTCAGCTTATGAGTGGCGCCGAGGGTATGGCAGGCCGGATGTACAGATAGAGAGTGAGCTCCTTGGCTTGTGAATCAAGGGCGAGATTCCTTCAGGCTTTTGTCTCTGGATGCGTCCAGGATAGCCGTAGATTGTAGGGGGTGGCCTCAGTGACTGTGGACAAGTATCCCTCTCTGGGGATTTGTCCCAGCTAACAGGAGTTTTGGGTCATTTTGTGGGAAGGGTGAAGTCCTGTTGTCTGGCTCATGTGTCTCTCCAAGAAAGTGATTCCAGAGCAGAGCCCCAGGAACAAGGGGGAGACTGGAAAACTCAAACACTGGTGAGGATTGGGTGTATAGGGGCTTGGCACGCCCCATACGCGGGCTCTTGGTCAAGGCCCTGACAGGCCTTTCTTTGATATTGGGCTCATGCTGAGGGTCACAGAGTGAATTTGTGCCCAAGGCAGCACTCAAGTTTGGGCGTGGTTTCAGGGGAAATGAAGGTTTCTCCCACCCTGAAGATGTGACTCCATGCCAAGAGCAAGCCTTACAGCCATGGGGAAGAAGGAGTTCTGATTTGTGATTCAGATGCCCAACTGTGTGGGGAATTGATATAATATCTGGGTTTAGATATCTGAAAACCAAGGTTAGGAAGAGATAACGGCATAAGACCATGACGTGTCAGAAGTGCTAGGTGTGTGGCCAGCTGTCTCCTTGCCTGTCTGGACGTCTGGCATCAGGCTGTGAAAGGCAGAGCATTAGTGCCCAGAGCAGCCTATCAAATCTGAGTGCCATTGAGGCAAGAGCAGGTTGATCCTCATCTGGGTTTTATGGAGAGCCCCACAAGGAAACGTTTTCTACAGGTGGGCAGTCACTGGGCTGGCTTGTGGTTCTGCAAATCCTACGCTGGAGGGATTGTTTGCCAGGAGTGTGAGAAAGGAAGTCTGAAAACACAAGCTAGCGTGAGGTTTGGGACCGAGGGCACGGCAGGCCACTCTGCAGAGGCTGAATCAAGATCTCCTGCATTGCGGTCATATCTACTATGAGACGTGCTTCAAGCTAGAGTTTTTGTCCATGATGGCCTCTCCCTGAAGGATATGGGGGGCTTCATGAGGCCCGGCAGGTTTGCCGTTTTCTCCTACACTGAAGGTTTGACTCACGGCCAGCAACAAGGTTTCTTGCCATGGGGAAGGAGGGGTTCTGACTTGTGCATCAGGTTCCCCCTGTGCAGGGATTGGAGATAAGGTCTAGGTTTCGATGACTGAAAACCCAGGTTGGGAATGGATGGTGGCTTAAGGCAGTGGCGGGTCCAATGTGCTGGGTGTGCAGCCAGCTGTGTCGGTGTCTGTTGGAAGGTCTGGGCTCAGGCTATTTGTGACAGAGCATCAGTGTTTAAGGTAGCCTATGCAATTGGGGTGTTGCTGAGGGCCAAGCAGTTTGATCCTCATTTGGGGTTTCTGGGCAGCACCATAGACAATGTTTTTCTCCTGGGAGGCAGGCAGAGTGCTTCAGTGTGGCCCCAGAATTCCCAGTAGGGAGGGTTTGTGGGCCAGGAGTGTGAGGACGGAAGTCTGAAAACACAAGCTAGGGTGAGTATTGGAGCCAAGGGCAGAGCAGGCCCACTCTGCAGAGGCTGAATCAAAATCTCCTGCATCTGAAGTCAGGCTGAGGATCAGACGTTGGCTGAGGCTGGAGTATGTGTCCATGAGGGCACCTTCATGAAGTGGGGGCCTCATGAGGCCAAGGAAGTTTTCCCACACTGAGTTTGGAGGTTGCCCCAAACCACAAGGTTTCCTTCTGCGGGAAATTCGAGTCCTGTTGCATGGCTCCAGGACATACCATATGGAAGGACTGGAGAGCATGGTTCGAAGGATGTATCCCTGTACAGCATTCCTCGCATTCCAATTGGCCATTAGCGACAAGATATGTTTGATCTGCTGCCTCTGGGTCACGCTACCCAGGGGGCTGAGTTGAAATGGCCTCTCCTGAGGATGCGTCATAATGTGCGTTTGGGTCCATGGAGACCTTGGAATGTGCTGGTTGTTCGGTGGCCTTGCGGAACTCTCCTACCTGAAGGGTTTGATACATCCCCAGTAAGAAAGCTGCCCATGTGGAGACGAGAGATGCTTGGTTTGGTGCCTCAGAAAAGCCCCATGTGCTGGTCTACGAAAACAGTCCTCTGAGAACGGAAACATGGAAACCAAAGCTAAGGTTCATATTAGGGCCTGGGGGCCTGTCCATTTCAACCTTCTGTCTCTGGGGACACTGTCTGAGAATCTAAGTGGAGATAGTTGCTCTGCTGGTGTCAGAGAGCCCCTCTTAGTCCAGGGTGGCCTACCTATTGATGGCCTCAGGGACCTTGGAGCTTTTCCCTAACCTGTAGGGTTGTGGTCAAAGGATTGGGCACACTTTCCTTGGAGAGGGCAGGCACAATCTTTCGCTGTTTGGTTTAGAGGCCCTAGCCTGGATGTTGTGTGGGTCCAGGCTGTGGGCACAGAAGCCTGAATACACAAACTCAGCTTATGAGTGGCGCTTAGGGTATGACAGGCCGGATGTACAGCCCGAGAGGGAGCTCCTGGGCCTCTGAAACAAGGGCGAGTGGGAGGCGTTCCTTCAGGCTTTTGTCTCTGGATGTTGTGTCCGGGATAGCCGTGGATTGGAGCGGTGGCCTCAGGTACTGTGGACGAGTATCCCTCTCTGGGGATTTGTCCCAGCTCCCAAGAGTTTGGGGTCATTTTGTGGGAAGGGTGGAGTCTTGTTGTCTGGCTCATGGGTCTCTCCAAGGAAGGGATTCCAGAGCAGAGCTCCAGGTACGGGCGGGGTGACAGGAAAATTCAAACCGTGGTGAGGATTGGGTGCATAGGGGCTTGGCAAGCCCCATATGTGGGCTCTTGGTCCAGGCCCTGACAGGCCTTTCTTTGACATGGGGCTCATGCTGAGGGTCACAGTGTGAATTTGTGCCCAAGCAGCACTCAAGTTTGGGCGTGGCATCAGGGGCCATGAAGGTTTCTCCCACCCTGAAGGTGTGACTCCATGCCAAGAGCAAGTTTGACAGCCATGGGGAAGGAGGAGTTCTGTTTTGTGCTTGCGATACCCAGCTGTGTGGAGAATTGATATAATGTCTAGGTTCAGATATCTGAAAACCAAGGTTAGGATGAGGTGACGGCATAAGACCATGGCGTGTCCGAAGTGCTGGGTGTGCGGCCAGCTGTCTCCTTGTCTGTCTGGACGTCTGGCTTCAGGCTGTGTCAGGCAGAGCATGAGTGCCCAGAGCAGCCTATCCAGTTCGGGTACCGTCGAGGCCCGAGCAGGTTGATCCTCATCTGGGTTTTCTGGAGAGCCCCACAGGGAAACGTTTTTCTTCCGTTGGGCAGACACTGGGCTGGGTTTTGGTTCCGGATTTCCTAGTCCGGAGGGCTTGTTTGCCAGGAGGGTGAGGAAGGAAGTCTGAAAACACAAGCTAGTGTGAGGTTTGGGACCGAGGGCACGGCAGGCCCACTCTGCAGAGGCTGAATCGAGATCTCCTGCACTGAGGTCATGTCAACTATGAGACGTGCCTCAGGCTAGAGTTCTTGTCCAGCATGGACTCTTCCTGAAGTGTGTGGGGGCTTCATGAGGCCAGAAAGATTTGCCTACGATGGGATTTGTGAACTGCTCCAAAACTGAAGGTTACCTTCTGCACGACAGTCGAGTCCTATTGGATGGTTCCAAGAGGCCCCATATGGAAAGACTCGAGAGCAGGTGTCTAAGCATGGATGCCTGGGAACGCCACCTCATATTCCCACTCTTTAGTCAGGACAAGGCAGGCTCAATCTGCGGGCTCCTGGGTGAGCTACCCAGAGGGGAGAGTTGAAATGGACTCTCCTGAAGATGAGTCCTATGTGGCTTGGTGGCCTGGGAGACCTTGGAATGTGGAGGTGGCTCAGGGACTCTGCAGGATTCTCTAACATGAGGTGTTTGACACGGCTCCAACAAGGAAACTTCCCATGTGGAGACGAGAGGAGTTCTGTTCCGTGCCTCAGGAAAGCCCCTACCCTGTTCTTCGAACCAAAGCCTCTGAGGAGTGACACCTGGAAACCAAAGCAAGAGTTGAGACTACGGCCTAAAGGCCTGTCCGGCTCAACCTTCTATCTCTGTTGACATCTGTGTGCATGCATTCATGGATGTAGCTGCTCAGCTTGTGTCCGAATGCCCCTGTGAGTCCAGTGAGGCTCCCAGTAGTGGGATGTCCTCGGAGGCCTTGAGGTTTCTCATATTCTGGAGGTGTGTGGCCAAAGGATTGGACACAGTTTCCCAGGAGAGAGCAGGCACGGTCCTGTGGTATGGCTCCAGAGGACCCAGCCTAGAGGCTGTGTTTGCCAGGGCTGTGGGGACAGATGTCTGAAAAAGCAAACTTGGCTCAGCTAGGGTCCAATGTAATGGCAGGCCTGATCTTTAGTCCGTGAGGGGAGATCCTCTGGAAATCAAAGTAGGGCAAGTGGGAGGCAGTCACTCAGGATTTTGTCTCTGGGTGTTGCGTTTACAGTGTCCGGTCAGGGTAGGGGTTGTCTCAGAGGCCGAGGAAGAGCCTTCCTCTCGGGGGATTGTCCAAGCTCCCAAGTGTTTGTGTTCATTCTGTGGGAATGAAGAGTACTGTTTTCTGCCACAGGGGACCCCGCAGGAGAGGGACTCTAGAGCACAGCAGTGGGTTCCCTCAAATGGAATACACACCATCTAGTTAGTCCTGGGTGCCTATGGGCATGGCAAGCCACATATGCGGGCTCTTGGTCCAGTCACTGAGAGGCGTTACTTGAATAAGGTACTCACGCTGAGGGTCACAATGTGTGTTTATGCCCAAGGCAGCCCTCACGCTTGGGCGTGGCCTCATGGGCCATGCCGTTTTCTCCTACACTGAAGGTTTGACTCACTGCCAGCAGCAAGGTTTCTTGCCATGGGGTAGGAGGGGTTCTGACTTGTGCATCAGGTTCCCCACTGTGCAGGGATTGGAGATAAGGTCTAGGTTCCGATGACTGAAAACCCAGGTTGGGAATGGATGGTGGCCTAAGGCAGTGGCGGGTCCAATGTGCTGGGTGTGCAGCCAGCTGTGTCGGTGTCTGTTGGAAGGTCTGGGCTCAGGCTATTTGCGACAGAGCATCACTGTTTAAGGTAGCCTATGCAATTCGGGTGTTGCCGAGGGCCAAGCAGTTTGATCCTCATTTGGGGTTTCTGGGCAGCGCCATAGACAATGTTTTTCTCCTGGGAGGCAGGCACAGTGCTTCATTGTGGCCCCAGAATTCCCAGTAGGGAGGGTTTGTGGGCCAGGAGTGTGAGGACGGAAGTCTGAAAACACAAGCTAGTGTGAGGATTGGAGCCAAGGGCAGAGCAGGCCCACTCTGCAGAGGCTGAATCAAAATCTCCTGCATCTGAAGTCAGGCTGAGGATCAGACGTTGGCTGAGGCTGGCGTATGTGTCCATGATGGCACCTTCATGAAGTGGGGGCCTCATGAGGCCAAGGAAGTTTTCCCACGCTGAGTTTGGAGGTTGCCCCAAACCACAAGGTTTCCTTCTGCGGGACATTCGAGTCCTGTTGCATGGCTCAAGGACATACCATTTGGAAGGACTGGAGAGCAGGGTTCGAAGGATGGATCCCTGTACTGCATGCCTCGCATTCCCATTGGCTATTAGCGACAAGATATGTTTGATCTGCTGCCTCTGGAACACGCGACCCAGGGGCTGAGTTGAAATGGCCTCTCCTGAGGATGCGTCATAATGTGCGTTTGGGTCCATGGAGACCATGGAATGTGCTGGTTGTTCAGTGGCCCTGCGGAACTCTCCTACCTGAAGTGTTTGATACATCCCAGTAAGAAAGCTGCCCATGTGGAGATGAGAGATGTTTGGTTTGGTGCCTCAGAAAAGCCCCATGTGCTGGTCTACGAAAACAGTCCTCTGAGAACGGAAACATGGAAACCAAAGCTAAGGTTCAGATTAGGGCCTGGGGGCCTGTCCATTTCAACCTTCTGTCTCTGGGGACACTGTCTGAGAGTCTAAGTGGAGATAGTTGCTCCGCTGGTGTCAGAGAGCCCCTCTTAGTCCAGGGTGGCCTATACTATTGATGGCCTCAGGGACCTTGGAGCTTTTCCCTAACCTGTAGGGTTGTGGTCAAAGGATTGGGCACACTTTCCTTGGAGAGGGCAGGCACAATCTTTCGCTGTTTGGTTTAGAGGCCCTAGCCTGGATGTTGTGTGGGTCCAGGCTGTGGGCACAGAAGCCTGAATACACAAACTCAGCTTATGAGTGGCGCTTAGGGTATGACAGGCCGGATGTACAGCCCGAGAGGGAGCTCCTGGGCCTCTGAAACAAGGGCGAGTGGGAGGCGTTCCTTCAGGCTTTTGTCTCTGGATGTTGTGTCCGGGATAGCCGTGGATTGGAGCGGTGGCCTCAGGTACTGTGGACGAGTATCCCTCTCTGGGGATTTGTCCCAGCTCCCAAGAGTTTGGGGTCATTTTGTGGGAAGGGTGGAGTCTTGTTGTCTGGCTCATGGGTCTCTCCAAGGAAGGGATTCCAGAGCAGAGCTCCAGGTACGGGCGGGGTGACAGGAAAATTCAAACCGTGGTGAGGATTGGGTGCATAGGGGCTTGGCAAGCCCCATATGTGGGCTCTTGGTCCAGGCCCTGACAGGCCTTTCTTTGACATGGGGCTCATGCTGAGGGTCACAGTGTGAATTTGTGCCCAAGCAGCACTCAAGTTTGGGCGTGGCATCAGGGGCCATGAAGGTTTCTCCCACCCTGAAGGTGTGACTCCATGCCAAGAGCAAGTTTGACAGCCATGGGGAAGGAGGAGTTCTGTTTTGTGCTTGCGATACCCAGCTGTGTGGAGAATTGATATAATGTCTAGGTTCAGATATCTGAAAACCAAGGTTAGGATGAGGTGACGGCATAAGACCATGGCGTGTCCGAAGTGCTGGGTGTGCGGCCAGCTGTCTCCTTGTCTGTCTGGACGTCTGGCTTCAGGCTGTGTCAGGCAGAGCATGAGTGCCCAGAGCAGCCTATCCAGTTCGGGTACCGTCGAGGCCCGAGCAGGTTGATCCTCATCTGGGTTTTCTGGAGAGCCCCACAGGGAAACGTTTTTCTTCCATTGGGCAGACACTGGGCTGGGTTTTGGTTCCGGATTTCCTAGTCCGGAGGGCTTGTTTGCCAGGAGGGTGAGGAAGGAAGTCTGAAAACACAAGCTAGTGTGAGGTTTGGGACCGAGGGCACGGCAGGCCCACTCTGCAGAGGCTGAATCGAGATCTCCTGCACTGAGGTCATGTCAACTATGAGACGTGCCTCAGGCTAGAGTTCTTGTCCAGCATGGCCTCTTCCTGAAGTGTGTGGGGGCTTCATGAGGCCAGAAAGATTTGCCTACGATGGGATTTGTGAACTGCTCCAAAACTGAAGGTTACCTTCTGCACGACAGTCGAGTCCTATTGGATGGTTCCAAGAGGCCCCATATGGAAAGACTCGAGAGCAGGTGTCTAAGCATGGATGCCTGGGAACGCCACCTCATATTCCCACTCTTTAGTCAGGACAAGGCAGGCTCAATCTGCGGGCTCCTGGGTGAGCTACCCAGAGGGGAGAGTTGAAATGGACTCTCCTGAAGATGAGTCCTATGTGGCTTGGTGGCCTGGGAGACCTTGGAATGTGGAGGTGGCTCAGGGACTCTGCAGGATTCTCTAACATGAGGTGTTTGACACGGCTCCAACAAGGAAACTTCCCATGTGGAGACGAGAGGAGTTCTGTTCCGTGCCTCAGGAAAGCCCCTACCCTGTTCTTCGAACCAAAGCCTCTGAGGAGTGACACCTGGAAACCAAAGCAAGAGTTGAGACTACGGCCTAAAGGCCTGTCCGGCTCAACCTTCTATCTCTGTTGACATCTGTGTGCATGCATTCATGGATGTAGCTGCTCAGCTTGTGTCCGAATGCCCCTGTGAGTCCAGTGAGGCTCCCAGTAGTGGGATGTCCTCGGAGGCCTTGAGGTTTCTCATATTCTGGAGGTGTGTGGCCAAAGGATTGGACACAGTTTCCCAGGAGAGAGCAGGCACGGTCCTGTGGTATGGCTCCAGAGGACCCAGCCTAGAGGCTGTGTTTGCCAGGGCTGTGGGGACAGATGTCTGAAAAAGCAAACTTGGCTCAGCTAGGGTCCAATGTAATGGCAGGCCTGATCTTTAGTCCGTGAGGGGAGATCCTCTGGAAATCAAAGTAGGGCAAGTGGGAGGCAGTCACTCAGGATTTTGTCTCTGGGTGTTGCGTTTACAGTGTCCGGTCAGGGTAGGGGTTGTCTCAGAGGCCGAGGAAGAGCCTTCCTCTAGGGGGATTGTCCAAGCTCCCAAGTGTTTGTGTTCATTCTGTGGGAATGAAGAGTACTGTTTTCTGCCACAGGGGACCCCGCAGGAGAGGGACTCTAGAGCACAGCAGTGGGTTCCCTCAAATGGAATACACACCATCTAGTTAGTCCTGGGTGCCTATGGGCATGGCAAGCCACATATGCGGGCTCTTGGTCCAGTCACTGAGAGGCGTTACTTGAATAAGGTACTCACGCTGAGGGTCACAATGTGTGTTTATGCCCAAGGCAGCCCTCACGCTTGGGCGTGGCCTCATGGGCCATGCCGTTTTCTCCTACACTGAAGGTTTGACTCACTGCCAGCAGCAAGGTTTCTTGCCATGGGGTAGGAGGGGTTCTGACTTGTGCATCAGGTTCCCCACTGTGCAGGGATTGGAGATAAGGTCTAGGTTCCGATGACTGAAAACCCAGGTTGGGAATGGATGGTGGCCTAAGGCAGTGGCGGGTCCAATGTGCTGGGTGTGCAGCCAGCTGTGTCGGTGTCTGTTGGAAGGTCTGGGCTCAGGCTATTTGCGACAGAGCATCACTGTTTAAGGTAGCCTATGCAATTCGGGTGTTGCCGAGGGCCAAGAAGTTTGATCCTCATTTGGGGTTTCTGGGCAGCGCCATAGACAATGTTTTTCTCCTGGGAGGCAGGCACAGTGCTTCATTGTGGCCCCAGAATTCCCAGTAGGGAGGGTTTGTGGGCCAGGAGTGTGAGGACGGAAGTCTGAAAACACAAGCTAGTGTGAGGATTGGAGCCAAGGGCAGAGCAGGCCCACTCTGCAGAGGCTGAATCAAAATCTCCTGCATCTGAAGTCAGGCTGAGGATCAGACGTTGGCTGAGGCTGGCGTATGTGTCCATGATGGCACCTTCATGAAGTGGGGCCTCATGAGGCCAAGGAAGTTTTCCCACGCTGAGTTTGGAGGTTGCCGCAAACCACAAGGTTTCCTTCTGCGGGACATTCGAGTCCTGTTGCATGGCTCCAGGACATACCATATGGAAGGACTGGAGAGCAGGGTTCGAAGGATGGATCCCCGTACAGCATGCCTCGCATTCCCATTGGCTATTAGCGACAAGATATGTTTGATCTGCTGCCTCTGGAACACGCGACCCAGGGGGCTGAGTTGAAATGGACTCTCCTGAGGATGCGTCATAATGTGCGTTTGGGTCCATGGAGACCTTGGAATGTGCTGGTTGTTCAGTGGCCCTGCGGAACTCTCCTACCTGAAGTGTTTGATACATCCCAGTAAGAAAGCTGCCCATGTGGAGATGAGAGATGTTTGGTTTGGTGCCTCAGAAAAGCCCCATGTGCTGGTCTACGAAAACAGTCCTCTGAGAACGGAAACATGGAAACCAAAGCTAAGGTTCAGATTAGGGCCTGGGGGCCTGTCCATTTCAACCTTCTGTCTCTGGGGACACTGTCTGAGAGTCTAAGTGGAGATAGTTGCTCCGCTGGTGTCAGAGAGCCCCTCTTAGTCCAGGGTGGCCTATACTATTGATGGCCTCAGGTACCTTGGAGCTTTTCCCTAACCTGTAGGGTTGTGGTCAATGGATTGGGCACGCTTTCCCTGGAGACGGCAGGCACAATCTTTCGCTGTTTGTCCAGAGGCCCAAGCCTGGATGTTGTGTGGGTCCAGGCTGTGGGCACAGAAGTCTGAATACACAAACTCAGCTTATGAGTGGCACCTCGGGTATGGCAGGCCGGATGTACAGCCCGAGAGGGAGCTCCTGGGCCTCTGAAACAAGGGCGAGTGGCAGGCGTTCCTTCAGGCTTTTGTCTCTGGATGTTGTGTCCGGGATAGCCGTGGATTGGAGCGGTGGCCTCAGGTACTGTGGACGAGTATCCCTCTCTGGGGATTTGTCCCAGCTCCCAAGAGTTTGGGGTCATTTTTTGGGAAGGTTGGAGTCGTGTTGTCTGGCTCATGGGTCTCTCCAAGAAAGGGATTCTAGATCAGAGCTATAGGTACGGGCGGGGCGACTGGAAAATTCAAACCGTGGTGAGGATTGGGTGCATAGGGGCTTGGCAAGCCCCATATGTGGGCTCTTGGTCCAGGCCCTGACAGGCCTTTCTTTGACATGGGGCTCATGCTGAGGGTCACAGTGTGAATTTGTGCCCAAGCAGCACTCAAGTTTGGGCGTGGCATCAGGGGCCATGAAGGTTTCTCCCACCCTGAAGGTGTGACTCCATGCCAAGAGCAAGCTTGACAGACATGGGGAAGGAGGAGTTCTGCTTTGTGTTTGCTATACCCAGCTGTGTGGAGAATTGATATAATGTATAGGTTCAGGTATCTGAAAACCAAGGTTAGGATGAGGTGACGGCATAAGACCATGGCGTGTCTGAAGTGCTGGGTGTGCGGCCAGCTGTCTCCTTGACTGTCTTGACGTCTGGCTTCAGGCTGTGTCAGGCAGAGCATGAGTGCCCAGAGCAGCCTATCCAGTTCGGGTACTGTCGAGGCCCGAGCAGGTTGATCCTCATCTGGGTTTTCTGGAGAGCCCCACAGGGAAAAGTTTTTCTTCCGTTGGGCAGACACTGGGCTGGGTTTTGGTTCCGGAGTTCCTAGTCCGGAGGGCTTGTTTGCCAGGAGTGTGGGGAAGGAAGTCTGAAAACACAAGCTAGCGTGAGGTTTGGGACCGAGGGCACGGCAGGCCCACTCTGCAGAGGCTGAATTGAGATCTCCTGCACTCAGGTCATGTCAACTATGAGACGTGCCTCAGGCGAGATTTTTTGTCCAGCATGGCCTCTCCTGAAGGGTGTGGGGGCTCCATGAGGCCAGAAAGTTTTGCCTACGATGGGATTTGTGGACTGCTCCAAAACTGAAGGTTACCTTCTGCACGACAGTCGAGTCCTATTGGATGGTTCCAAGAGGCCCCATATGGAAAGACTCGAGAGCAGGTGTCTAAGCATGGATGCCTGGGAACGCCACCTCATATTCCCACTCTTTAGTCAGGACAAGGCAGGCTCAATCTGCGGGCTCCTGGGTGAGCTACCCAGAGGGGAGAGTTGAAATGGACTCTCCTGAAGATGAGTCCTACTGTGGCTTGGTGGCCTGGGAGACCTTGGAATGTGGAGGTGGCTCAGGGACTCTGCAGGATTCTCCAACATGAGGTGTTTGACACGGCTCCAACAAGGAAACTTCCCATGTGGAGACGAGAGGAGTTCTGTTCCGTGCCTCAGGAAAGCCCCATACCCTGTTCTTCGAACCAAAGCCTCTGAGGAGTGACACCTGGAAACCAAAGCAAGAGTTGAGACTACGGCCTAAAGGCCTGTCCGGCTCAACCTTCTATCTCTGTTGACATCTGTGTGCATGCATTCATGGATGTAGCTGCTCAGCTTGTGTCCGAATGCCCCTGTGAGTCCAGTGAGGCTCCCAGTAGTGGGATGTCCTCGGAGGCCTTGAGGTTTCTCATATTCTGGAGGTGTGTGGCCAAAGGAATGGACACAGTTTCCCAGGAGAGAGCAGGCACGGTCCTGTGGTAAGGCTCCAGAGGACCCAGCCTAGAGGCTGTGTTTGCCAGGGCTGTGGGGACAGATGTCTGAAAAAGCAAACTTGGCTCAGCTAGGGGCCAATGTAATGGCAGGCCTGATCTCCAGTCCGTGAGGGGAGATCCTCTGGAAATCAAAGTAGGGCAAGTGGGAGGCAGTCACTCAGGATTTTGTCTCTGGGTGTTGCGTTTACAGTGTCCGGTCAGGGTAGGGGTTGTCTCAGAGGCCGAGGAAGAGCCTTCCTCTCGGGGGATTGTCCAAGCTCCCAAGTGTTTGTGTTCATTCTGTGGGAATGAAGAGTACTGTTTTCTGCCACAGGGGACCCCCCAGGAGAGGGACTCTAGAGCACAGCAGTGGGTTCCCTCAACTGGAATACACACCATCTAGTTAGTCCTGGGTGCCTATGGGCATGGCAAGCCACATATGCGGGCTCTTGGTCCAGTCACTGAGAGGCGTTACTTGAATAAGGTACTCACGCTGAGGGTCACAATGTGTGTTTGTGCCCAAGGCGGCCCTCACGCTTGGGCGTGGCCTCATGGGCCATGCCGTTTTCTCCTACACTGAAGGTTTGACTCACTGCCAGCAGCAAGGTTTCTTGCCATGGGGTAGGAGGGGTTCTCACTTGTGCATCAGGTTCCCCCCTGTGCAGGGATTGGAGATAAGGTCTAGGTTCCGATGACTGAAAACCCAGGTTGGGAATGGATGGTGGCCTAAGGCAGTGGCGGGTCCAATGTGCTGGGTGTGCAGCCAGTTGTGTCGGTGTCTGTTGGAAGGTCTGGGCTCAGGCTATTTGCGACAGAGCATCACTGTTTAAGGTAGCCTATGCAATTCGGGTGTTGCCGAGGGCCAAGAAGTTTGATCCTCATTTGGGGTTTCTGGGCAGCGCCATAGACAAAGTTTTTCTCCTGGGAGGCAGGCACAGTGCTTCATTGTGGCCCCAGAATTCCCAGTAGGGAGGGTTTGTGGGCCAGGAGTGTGAGGACGGAAGTCTGAAAACACAAGCTAGTGTGAGGATTGGAGCCAAGGGCAGAGCAGGCCCACTCTGCAGAGGCTGAATCAAAATCTCCTGCATCTGAAGTCAGGCTGAGGATCAGACGTTGGCTAAGGCTGGCGTATGTGTCCATGATGGCACCTTCATGAAGCGGGGGCCTCATGAGGCCAAGGAAGTTTTCCCACGCTGAGTTTGGAGGTTGCCCCAAACCACAAGGTTTCCTTCTGTGGGACATTCGAGTCCTGTTGCATGTCTCCAGGACATACCATTTGGAAGGACTGGAGAGCAGGGTTCGAAGGATGGATCCCTGTACTGCATGCCTCGCATTCCCATTGGCTATTAGCGACAAGATATGTTTGATCTGCTGCCTCTGGAACACGCGACCCAGGGGGCTGAGTTGAAATGGCCTCTCCTGAGGATGCGTCATAATGTGCATTTGGGTCCATGGAGACCATGGAATGTGCTGGTTGTTCAGTGGCCCTGCGGAACTCTCCTACCTGAAGTGTTTGATACATCCCAGTAAGAAAGCTGCCCATGTGGAGATGAGAGATGTTTGGTTTGGTGCCTCAGAAAAGCACCATGTGCTGGTCTACGAAAACAGTCCTCTGAGAACGGAAACATGGAAACCAAAGCTAAGGTTCAGATTAGGGCCTGGGGGCCTGTCCATTTCAACCTTCTGTCTCTGGGGACACTGTCTGAGAGCCTAAGTGGAGATAGTTGCTCCGCTGGTGTCAGAGAGCCCCTCTTAGTCCAGGGTAGCCTATACTATTGATGGCCTCAGGGACCTTGGAGCTTTTCCCTAACCTGTAGGGTTGTGGTCAAAGGATTGGGCACACGTTCCTTGGAGAGGGCAGGCACAATCTTTCGCTGTTCGGTCCAGAGGCCCTAGCCTGGATGTTGTGTGGGTCCAGGCTGTGGGCACAGAAGTCTGAATACACAAACTCAGCTTATGAGTGGCGCCTAGAGTATGGCAGGCCGGATGTACAGCCCGAGAGGGAGCTCCTGGGCTTCTGAAACAAGGGCGAGTGGGAGGCGTTCCTTCAGGCTTTTGTCTCTGGATGTTGTGTCCGGGATAGCCGTGGATTGGAGCGGTGGCCTCAGGTACTGTGGACGAGTATCCCTCTCTGGGGATTTGTCCCAGCTCCCAAGAGTTTGGGGTCATTTTGTGGGAAGGGTGGAGTCGTGTTGTCTGGCTCATGGGTCTCTCCAAGAAAGGGATTCCAGAGCAGAGCTCCAGGTACGGGCGGGGCGACTGGACAATTCAAACCGTGGTGAGGATTGGGTGCATAGGGGCTTGGCAAGCCCCATATGTGGGCTCTTGGTCCAGGCCCTGACAGGCCTTTCTTTGACATGGGGCTCATGCTGAGGATCACAGTGTGAATTTGTGCCCAAGCAACACTCAAGTTTGGGCGTGGCATCAGGGGCCATGAAGGTTTCTCCCACCCTGAAGGTGTGACTCCATGCCAAGAGCAAGCTTGACAGCCATGGGGAAGGAGGAGTTCTGATTTGTGCTTGCTATACCCAGCTGTGTGGAGAATTGATATAATGTCTAGGTTCAGATATCTGAAAACCAAGGTTAGGATGAGGTGACGGCATAAGACCATGGCGTGTCCGAAGTGCTGGGTGTGCGGCCAGCTGTCTCCTTGTCTGTCTGGTCGTCTGGCTTCCGGCTGTGTCAGGCAGAGCATGCGTGCCCAGAGCAGCCTATCCAGTTTGAGAACCGTCGAGGCCCGAGCAGGTTGATCCTCATCTGGGTTTTCTGGAGAGCCCCACAGGGAAATGTTTTTCTTCCGTTGGGCAGACACTGGGCTGGGTTTTGGTTCCGGAGTTCCTAGTCCGGAGGGCTTGTTTGCCAGGAGTGTGAGGAAGGAAGTCTGAAAACACAAGCTAGCGTGAGGTTTGGGACCGAGGACACGGCAGGCCCACTCTGCAGAGGCTGAATCGAGATCTCCTGCACTGAGGTCATGTCAACTATGAGACGTGCCTCAGGCTAGAGTTCTTGTCCAGCATGGCCTCTTCCTGAAGGGTGTGGGGGCTTCATGAGGCCTGAAAGTTTTGCCTACGATGGGATTTGTGAACTGCTCCAAAACTGAAGGTTACCTTCTGCACGACAGTCGAGTCCTATTGGATGGTTCCAAGAGGCCCCATATGGAAAGACTCGAGAGCAGGTGTCTAAGCATGGATGCCTGGGAACGCCACCTCATATTCCCACTCTTTAGTCAGGACAAGGCAGGCTCAATCTGCGGGCTCCTGGGTGAGCTACCCAGAGGGGAGAGTTGAAATGGACTCTCCTGAAGATGAGTCCTACTGTGGCTTGGTGGCCTGGGAGACCTTGGAATGTGGAGGTGGCTCAGGGACTCTGCAGGATTCTCCAACATGAGGTGTTTGACACGGCTCCAACAAGGAAACTTCCCATGTGGAGACGAGAGGAGTTCTGTTCCGTGCCTCAGGAAAGCCCCATACCCTGTTCTTCGAACCAAAGCCTCTGAGGAGTGACACCTGGAAACCAAAGCAAGAGTTGAGACTACGGCCTAAAGGCCTGTCCGGCTCAACCTTCTATCTCTGTTGACATCTGTGTGCATGCATTCATGGATGTAGCTGCTCAGCTTGTGTCCGAATGCCCCTGTGAGTCCAGTGAGGCTCCCAGTAGTGGGATGTCCTCGGAGGCCTTGAGGTTTCTCATATTCTGGAGGTGTGTGGCCAAAGGAATGGACACAGTTTCCCAGGAGAGAGCAGGCACGGTCCTGTGGTATGGCTCCAGAGGACCCAGCCTAGAGGCTGTGTTTGCCAGGGCTGTGGGGACAGATGTCTGAAAAAGCAAACTTGGCTCAGCTAGGGGCCAATGTAATGGCAGGCCTGATCTCCAGTCCGTGAGGGGAGATCCTCTGGAAATCAAAGTAGGGCAAGTGGGAGGCAGTCACTCAGGATTTTGTCTCTGGGTGTTGCGTTTACAGTGTCCGGTCAGGGTAGGGGTTGTCTCAGAGGCCGAGGAAGAGCCTTCCTCTCGGGGGATTGTCCAAGCTCCCAAGTGTTTGTGTTCATTCTGTGGGAATGAAGAGTACTGTTTTCTGCCACAGGGGACCCCCCAGGAGAGGGACTCTAGAGCACAGCAGTGGGTTCCCTCAACTGGAATACACACCATCTAGTTAGTCCTGGGTGCCTATGGGCATGGCAAGCCACATATGCGGGCTCTTGGTCCAGTCACTGAGAGGCGTTACTTGAATAAGGTACTCACGCTGAGGGTCACAATGTGTGTTTGTGCCCAAGGCGGCCCTCACGCTTGGGCGTGGCCTCATGGGCCATGCCGTTTTCTCCTACACTGAAGGTTTGACTCACTGCCAGCAGCAAGGTTTCTTGCCATGGGGTAGGAGGGGTTCTCACTTGTGCATCAGGTTCCCCCCTGTGCAGGGATTGGAGATAAGGTCTAGGTTCCGATGACTGAAAACCCAGGTTGGGAATGGATGGTGGCCTAAGGCAGTGGCGGGTCCAATGTGCTGGGTGTGCAGCCAGTTGTGTCCGTGTCTGTTGGAAGGTCTGGGCTCAGGCTATTTGCGACAGAGCATCACTGTTTAAGGTAGCCTATGCAATTCGGGTGTTGCCGAGGGCCAAGAAGTTTGATCCTCATTTGGGGTTTCTGGGCAGCGCCATAGACAATGTTTTTCTCCTGGGAGGCAGGCACAGTGCTTCATTGTGGCCCCAGAATTCCCAGTAGGGAGGGTTTGTGGGCCAGGAGTGTGAGGACGGAAGTCTGAAAACACAAGCTAGTGTGAGGATTGGAGCCAAGGGCAGAGCAGGCCCACTCTGCAGAGGCTGAATCAAAATCTCCTGCATCTGAAGTCAGGCTGAGGATCAGACGTTGGCTAAGGCTGGCGTATGTGTCCATGATGGCACCTTCATGAAGCGGGGGCCTCATGAGGCCAAGGAAGTTTTCCCACGCTGAGTTTGGAGGTTGCCCCAAACCACAAGGTTTCCTTCTGCGGGACATTCGAGTCCTGTTGCATGGCTCCAGGACATACCATTTGGAAGGACTGGAGAGCAGGGTTCGAAGGATGGATCCCTGTACTGCATGCCTCGCATTCCCATTGGCTATTAGCGACAAGATATGTTTGATCTGCTGCCTCTGGAACACGCGACCCAGGGGGCTGAGTTGAAATGGCCTCTCCTGAGGATGCGTCATAATGTGCATTTGGGTCCATGGAGACCATGGAATGTGCTGGTTGTTCAGTGGCCCTGCGGAACTCTCCTACCTGAAGTGTTTGATACATCCCAGTAAGAAAGCTGCCCATGTGGAGATGAGAGATGTTTGGTTTGGTGCCTCAGAAAAGCACCATGTGCTGGTCTACGAAAACAGTCCTCTGAGAACGGAAACATGGAAACCAAAGCTAAGGTTCAGATTAGGGCCTGGGGGCCTGTCCATTTCAACCTTCTGTCTCTGGGGACACTGTCTGAGAGCCTAAGTGGAGATAGTTGCTCCGCTGGTGTCAGAGAGCCCCTCTTAGTCCAGGGTAGCCTATACTATTGATGGCTTCAGGGACCTTGGAGCTTTTCCCTAACCTGTAGGGTTGTGGTCAATGGATTGGGCACACTTTCCTTGGAGAGGGCAGGCACAATCTTTCGCTGTTCGGTCCAGAGGCCCTAGCCTGGATGTTGTGTGGGTCCAGGCTGTGGGCACAGAAGTCTGAATACACCAACTCAGCTTATGAGTGGCGCCTAGAGTATGGCAGGCCGGATGTACAGCCCGAGAGGGAGCTCCTGGGCTTCTGAAACAAGGGCGAGTGGGAGGCGTTCCTTCAGGCTTTTGTCTCTGGATGTTGTGTCCGGGATAGCCGTGGATTGGAGCGGTGGCCTCAGGTACTGTGGACGAGTATCCCTCTCTGGGGATTTGTCCCAGCTCCCAAGAGTTTGGGGTCATTTTGTGGGAAGGGTGGAGTCGTGTTGTCTGGCTCATGGGTCTCTCCAAGAAAGGGATTCCAGAGCAGAGCTCCAGGTACGGGCGGGGCGACTGGACAATTCAAACCGTGGTGAGGATTGGGTGCATAGGGGCTTGGCAAGCCCAATATGTGGGCTCTTGGTCCAGGCCCTGACAGGCCTTTCTTTGACATGGGGCTCATGCTGAGGATCACAGTGTGAATTTGTGCCCAAGCAGCACTCAAGTTTGGGCGTGGCATCAGGGGCCATGAAGGTTTCTCCCACCCTGAAGGTGTGACTCCATGCCAAGAGCAAGCTTGACAGCCATGGGGAAGGAGGAGTTCTGTTTTGTGCTTGCTATACCCAGCTGTGTGGAGAATTGATATAATGTCTAGGTTCAGATATCTGAAAACCAAGGTTAGGATGAGGTGACGGCATAAGACCATGGCATGTCCGAAGTGCTGGGTGTGCGGCCAGCTGTCTCCTTGTCTGTCTGGTCGTCTGGCTTCAGGCTGTGTCAGGCAGAGCATGCGTGCCCAGAGCAGCCTATCCAGTTTGAGTACCGTCGAGGCCCGAGCAGGTTGATCCTCATCTGGGTTTTCTGGAGAGCCCCACAGGGAAACGTTTTTCTTCCGTTGGGCAGACACTGGGCTGGGTTTTGGTTCCGGAGTTCCTAGTCCGGAGGGCTTGTTTGCCAGGAGTGTGAGGAAGGAAGTCTGAAAACACAAGCTAGCGTGAGGTTTGGGACCGAGGGCACGGCAGGCCCACTCTGCAGAGGCTGAATCGAGATCTCCTGCACTGAGGTCATGTCAACTATGAGACGTGCCTCAGGCTAGAGTTCTTGTCCAGCATGGCCTCTTCCTGAAGGGTGTGGGGGCTTCATGAGGCCTGAAAGTTTTGCCTACGATGGGATTTGTGAACTGCTCCAAAACTGAAGGTTACCTTCTGCACGACAGTCGAGTCCTATTGGATGGTTCCAAGAGGCCCCATATGGAAAGACTCGAGAGCAGGTGTCTAAGCATGGATGCCTGGGAACGCCACCTCATATTCACACTCTTTAGTCAGGACAAGGCAGGCTCAATCTGCTGGCTACTGGGTGAGCTACCCAGAGGGGAGAGTTGAAATGGTCTCTTCTGAAGATCAGTCCTACTGTGGCTTGGTGGCCTGAGAGAGCTTGGAATGTGGAGGTGGCTCAGGGACTCTGCAGGATTCTCCAACATGAGGTGTTTGACACGGCTCCAACAAGGAAACTTCCCATGTGGAGACGAGAGGAGTTCTGTTCCGTGCCTCAGGAAAGCCCCATACCCTGTTCTTCGAACCAAAGCCTTTGAGGAGTAACACCTGGAAACCAAAGCAAGAGTTGAGACTACGGCCTAAAGGCCTGTTCGGCTCAACCTTCTATCTCTGTTGACATCTGTGTGCATGCATTCATGGATGTAGCGGCTCAGCTTGTGTCCGAATGCCCCTGTGAGTCCAGTGAGGCTCCCAGTAGTGGGATGTCCTCGGAGGCCTTGAGGTTTCTCATATTCTGGAGGTGTGTGGCCAAAGGAATGGACACAGTTTCCCAGGAGAGAGCAGGCACGGTCCTGTGGTATGGCTCCAGAGGACCCAGCCTAGAGGCTGTGTTTGCCAGGGCTGTGGGGACAGATGTCTGAAAAAGCAAACTTGGCTCAGCTAGGGGCCAATGTAATGGCAGGCCTGATCTCCAGTCCGTGAGGGGAGATCCTCTGGAAATCAAAGTAGGGCAAGTGGGAGGCAGTCACTCAGGATTTTGTCTCTTGGTGTTGCGTTTACAGTGTCCGGTCAGAGTAGGGGTTGTCTCAGAGGCTGAGGAAGAGCCTTCCTCTCGGGGGATTGTCCAAGCTCCCAAGTGTTTGTGTTCATTCTGTGGGAATGAAGAGTACTGTTTTCTGCCACAGGGGACCCCCCAGGAGAGGGACTCTAGAGCACAGCAGTGGGTTCCCTCAACTGGAATACACACCATCTAGTTAGTCCTGGGTGCCTATGGGCAAGGCAAGCCACATATGCGGGCTCTTGGTCCAGTCACTGAGAGGCGTTACTTGAATAAGGTACTCACGCTGAGGGTCACAATGTGTGTTTGTGCCCAAGGCGGCCCTCACGCTTGGGCGTGGCCTCATGGGCCATGCCGTTTTCTCCTACACTGAAGGTTTGACTCACTGCCAGCAGCAAGGTTTCTTGCCATGGGGTAGGAGGGGTTCTGACTTGTGCATCAGGTTCCCACCTGTGCAGGGATTGGAGATAAGGTCTAGGTTCCGATGACTGAAAACCCAGGTTGGGAATGGATGGTGGCCTAAGGCAGTGGCGGGTCCAATGTGCTGGGTCTGCAGCCAGCTGTGTCGGTGTCTGTTGGAAGGTCTTGGCTCAGGCTATTTGCGACATAGCATCACTGTTTAAGGTAGCCTATGCAATTCGGGTGTTGCCGAGGGCCAAGCAGTTTGATCCTCATTTGGGGTTTCTGGGCAGCGCCACAGACAATGTTTTTCTCCTGGGAGGCAGGCACAGTGCTTCATTGTGGCCCCAGAATTCCCAGTAGGGAGGGTTTGTGGGCCAGGAGTGTAAGGACGGAAGTCTGAAAACACAAGCTAGTGTGAGGATTGGAGCCAAGGGCAGAGCAGGCCCACTCTGCAGAGGCTGAATCAAAATCTCCTGCATCTGAAGTCAGGCTGAGGATCAGACGTTGGATGAGGCTGGCGTATGTGTCCATGATGGCACCTTCATGAAGCGGGGGCCTCATGAGGCCAAGGAAGTTTTCCCACGCTGAGTTTGGAGGTTGCCCCAAACCACAAGGTTTCCTTCTGCGGGACATTCGAGTCCTGTTGCATGGCTCCAGGACATACCATATGGAAGGACTGGAGAGCAGGGTTCGAAGGATGGATCCCTGTACAGCATGCCTCGCATTCCCATTGGCTATTAGCAACAAGATATGTTTGATCTGCTGCCTCTGGAACAGGCGACCCAGGGGGCAGAGTTGAAATGGCCTCTCCTGAGGATGCGTCATAATGTGCGTTTGGGTCCATGGAGACCTTGGAATGTGCTGGTTGTTCAGTGGCCCTGCGGAACTCTCCTACCTGAAGTGTTTGATACATCCCAGTAAAAAAGCTGCCCATGTGGAGATGAGAGATGTTTGGTTTGGTGCCTCAGAAAAGCCCCATGTGCTGGTCTACGAAAACAGTCCTCTGAGAACGGAAACATGGAAACCAAAGCTAAGGTTCAGATTAGGGCCTGGGGGCCTGTCCATTTCAACCTTCTGTCTCTGGGGACACTGTCTGAGAGTCTAAGTGGAGATAGTTGCTCCGCTGGTGTCAGAGAGCCTTTCTTAGTCCAGGGTGGCCTATACTATTGATGGCCTCAGGGACCTTGGAGCTTTTCCCTAACCTGTAGGGTTGTGGTCAAAGGATTGGGCACACTTTCCTTGGAGAGGGCAGGCACAATCTTTCGCTGTTTGGTCCAGAGGCCCTAGCCTGGATGTTGTGTGGGTCCAGGCTGTGGGCACAGAAGTCTGAATACACAAACTCAGCTTAGGAGTGGCTCCTAGGGTATGGCCGGCCGGATGTACAGCCCGAGAGGGAGCTCCTGGGCCTCTGAAACAAGGGCGAGTGGGAGGCGTTCCTTCAGGCTTTTGTCTCTGGATGTTGTGTCCGGGATAGCCGTGGATTAGAGCGGTGGCCTCAGGTACTGTGGACGAGTATCCCTCTCTGGGGATTTGTCCCAGCTCCCAAGAGTTTGGGGTCATTTTGTGGGAAGGGTGGAGTCGTGTTGTCTGGCTCATGGGTCTCTCCAAGAAAGGGATTCCAGAGCAGAGCTCCAGGTACGGGCGGGGCGACTGGAAAATTCAAACCGTGGTGAGGATTGGGTGCATAGGGGCTTGGCAAGCCCCATATGTGGGCTCTTGGTCCAGGCCCTGACAGGCCTTTCTTTGACATGGGGCTCATGCTGAGGGTCACAGTGTGAATTTGTGCCCAAGCAGCACTCAAGTTTGGGCGTGGCATCAGGCGCCATGAAGGTTTCTCCCACCCTGAAGGTGTGACTCCATGCCAAGAGCAAGCTTGACAGACATGGGGAAGGAGGAGTTCTGCTTTGTGTTTGCTATACCCAGCTGTGTGGAGAATTGATATAATGTATAGGTTCAGATATCTGAAAACCAAGGTTAGGATGAGGTGACGGCATAAGACCATGGCGTGTCTGAAGTGCTGGGTGTGCGGCCAGCTGTCTCCTTGACTGTCTTGACGTCTGGCTTCAGGCTGTGTCAGGCAGAGCATGAGTGCCCAGAGCAGCCTATCCAGTTCGGGTACTGTCGAGGCCCGAGCAGGTTGATCCTCATCTGGGTTTTCTGGAGAGCCCCACAGGGAAACGTTTTTCTTCCGTTGGGCAGACACTGGGCTGGGTTTTGGTTCCGGAGTTCCTAGTCCGGAGGGCTTGTTTGCCAGGAGTGTGGGGAAGGAAGTCTGAAAACACAAGCTAGCGTGAGGTTTGGGACCGAGGGCACGGCAGGCCCACTCTGCAGAGGCTGAATTGAGATCTCCTGCACTCAGGTCATGTCAACTATGAGACGTGCCTCAGGCGAGATTTTTTGTCCAGCATGGCCTCTCCTGAAGGGTGTGGGGGCTCCATGAGGCCAGAAAGTTTTGCCTACGATGGGATTTGTGGACTGCTCCAAAACTGAAGGTTACCTTCTGCACGACAGTCGAGTCCTATTGGATGGTTCCAAGAGGCCCCATATGGAAAGACTCGAGAGCAGGTGTCTAAGAATGGATGCCTGGGAACGCCACCTCATATTCCCACTCTTTAGTCAGGACAAGGCAGGCTCAATCTGCGGGCTCCTGGGTGAGCTACCCAGAGGGGAGAGTTGAAATGGACTCTCCTGAAGATGAGTCCTACTGTGGCTTGGTGGCCTGGGAGACCTTGGAATGTGGAGGTGGCTCAGGGACTCTGCAGGATTCTCCAACATGAGGTGTTTGACACGGCTCCAACAAGGAAACTTCCCATGTGGAGACGAGAGGAGTTCTGTTCCGTGCCTCAGGAAAGCCCCATACCCTGTTCTTCGAACCAAAGCCTCTGAGGAGTGACACCTGGAAACCAAAGCAAGAGTTGAGACTACGGCCTAAAGGCCTGTCCGGCTCAACCTTCTATCTCTGTTGACATCTGTGTGCATGCATTCATGGATGTAGCTGCTCAGCTTGTGTCCGAATGCCCCTGTGAGTCCAGTAAGGCTCCCAGTAGTGGGATGTCCTCGGAGGCCTTGAGGTTTCTCATATTCTGGAGGTGTGTGGCCAAAGGAATGGACACAGTTTCCCAGGAGAGAGCAGGCACGGTCCTGTGGTATGGCTCCAGAGGACCCAGCCTAGAGGCTGTGTTTGCCAGGGCTGTGGGGACAGATGTCTGAAAAAGCAAACTTGGCTCAGCTAGGGGCCAATGTAATGGCAGGCCTGATCTCCAGTCCGTGAGGGGAGATCCTCTGGAAATCAAAGTAGGGCAAGTGGGAGGCAGTCACTCAGGATTTTGTCTCTGGGTGTTGCGTTTACAGTGTCCGGTCAGGGTAGGGGTTGTCTCAGAGGCCGAGGAAGAGCCTTCCTCTCGGGGGATTGTCCAAGCTCCCAAGTGTTTGTGTTCATTCTGTGGGAATGAAGAGTACTGTTTTCTGCCACAGGGGACCCCCCAGGAGAGGGACTCTAGAGCACAGCAGTGGGTTCCCTCAACTGGAATACACACCATCTAGTTAGTCCTGGGTGCCTATGGGCATGGCAAGCCACATATGCGGGCTCTTGGTCCAGTCACTGAGAGGCGTTACTTGAATAAGGTACTCACGCTGAGGGTCACAATGTGTGTTTGTGCCCAAGGCGGCCCTCACGCTTGGGCGTGGCCTCATGGGCCATGCCGTTTTCTCCTACACTGAAGGTTTGACTCACTGCCAGCAGCAAGGTTTCTTGCCATGGGGTAGGAGGGGTTCTCACTTGTGCATCAGGTTCCCCCCTGTGCAGGGATTGGAGATAAGGTCTAGGTTCCGATGACTGAAAACCCAGGTTGGGAATGGATGGTGGCCTAAGGCAGTGGCGGGTCCAATGTGCTGGGTGTGCAGCCAGTTGTGTCGGTGTCTGTTGGAAGGTCTGGGCTCAGGCTATTTGCGACAGAGCATCACTGTTTAAGGTAGCCTATGCAATTCGGGTGTTGCCGAGGGCCAAGAAGTTTGATCCTCATTTGGGGTTTCTGGGCAGCGCCATAGACAATGTTTTTCTCCTGGGAGGCAGGCACAGTGCTTCATTGTGGCCCCAGAATTCCCAGTAGGGAGGGTTTGTGGGCCAGGAGTGTGAGGACGGAAGTCTGAAAACACAAGCTAGTGTGAGGATTGGAGCCAAGGGCAGAGCAGGCCCACTCTGCAGAGGCTGAATCAAAATCTCCTGCATCTGAAGTCAGGCTGAGGATCAGACGTTGGCTAAGGCTGGCTTATGTGTCCATGATGGCACCTTCATGAAGCGGGGGCCTCATGAGGCCAAGGAAGTTTTCCCACGCTGAGTTTGGAGGTTGCCCCAAACCACAAGGTTTCCTTCTGCGGGACATTCGAGTCCTGTTGCATGGCTCCAGGACATACCATTTGGAAGGACTGGAGAGCAGGGTTCGAAGGATGGATCCCTGTACTGCATGCCTCGCATTCCCATTGGCTATTAGCGACAAGATATGTTTGATCTGCTGCCTCTGGAACACGCGACCCAGGGGGCTGAGTTGAAATGGCCTCTCCTGAGGATGCGTCATAATGTGCGTTTGGGTCCATGGAGACCATGGAATGTGCTGGTTGTTCAGTGGCCCTGCGGAACTCTCCTACCTGAAGTGTTTGATACATCCCAGTAAGAAAGCTGCCCATGTGGAGATGAGAGATGTTTGGTTTGGTGCCTCAGAAAAGCACCATGTGCTGGTCTACGAAAACAGTCCTCTGAGAACGGAAACATGGAAACCAAAGCTAAGGTTCAGATTAGGGCCTGGGGGCCTGTCCATTTCAACCTTCTGTCTCTGGGGAGACTGTCTGAGAGCCTAAGTGGAGATAGTTGCTCCGCTGGTGTCAGAGAGCCCCTCTTAGTCCAGGGTAGCCTATACTATTGATGGCCTCAGGGACCTTGGAGCTTTTCCCTAACCTGTAGGGTTGTGGTCAATGGATTGGGCACACTTTCCTTGGAGAGGGCAGGCACAATCTTTCGCTGTTCGGTCCAGAGGCCCTAGCCTGGATGTTGTGTGGGTCCAGGCTGTGGGCACAGAAGTCTGAATACACAAACTCAGCTTATGAGTGGCGCCTAGAGTATGGCAGGCCGGATGTACAGCCCGAGAGGGAGCTCCTGGGCTTCTGAAACAAGGGCGAGTGGGAGGCGTTCCTTCAGGCTTTTGTCTCTGGATGTTGTGTCCGGGATAGCCGTGGATTGGAGCGTTGGCCTCCGGTACTGTGGACGAGTATCCCTCTCTGGGGATTTGTCCCAGCTCCCAAGAGTTTGGGGTCATTTTGTGGGAAGGGTGGAGTCGTGTTGTCTGGCTCATGGGTCTCTCCAAGAAAGGGATTCCAGAGCAGAGCTCCAGGTATGGGCGGGGCGACTGGAAAATTCAAACCGTGGTGAGGATTGGGTGCATAGGGGCTTGGCAAGCCCCATATGTGGGCTCTTGGTCCAGGCCCTGACAGGCCTTTCTTTGACATGGGGCTCATGCTGAGGATCACAGTGTGAATTTGTGCCCAAGCAGCACTCAAGTTTGGGCGTGGCATCAGGGGCCATGAAGGTTTCTCCCACCCTGAAGGTGTGACTCCATGCCAAGAGCAAGCTTGACAGCCATGGGGAAGGAGGAGTTCTGTTTTGTGCTTGCTATACCCAGCTGTGTGGAGAATTGATATAATGTCTAGGTTCAGATATCTGAAAACCAAGGTTAGGATGAGGTGACGGCATAAGTCCATGGCGTGTCCGAAGTGCTGGGTGTGCGGCCAGCTGTCTCCTTGTCTGTCTGGTCGTCTGGCTTCAGCCTGTGTCAGGCAGAGCATGCGTGCCCAGAGCAGCCTATCCAGTTCGAGTACCGTCGAGGCCCGAGCAGGTTGATCCTCATCTGGGTTTTCTGGAGAGCCCCACAGGGAAACGTTTTTCTTCCGTTGGGCAGACACTGGGCTGGGTTTTGGTTCCGGAGTTCCTAGTCCGGAGGGCTTGTTTGCCAGGAGTGTGAGGAAGGAAGTCTGAAAACACAAGCTAGCGTGAGGTTTGGGACCGAGGGCACGGCAGGCCCACTCTGCAGAGGCTGAATCGAGATCTCCTGCACTGAGGTCATGTCAACTATGAGACGTGCCTCAGGCTAGAGTTCTTGTCCAGCATGGCCTCTTCCTGAAGGGTGTGGGGGCTTCATGAGGCCTGAAAGTTTTGCCTACGATGGGATTTGTGAACTGCTCCAAAACTGAAGGTTACCTTCTGCACGACAGTCGAGTCCTATTGGATGGTTCCAAGAGGCCCCATATGGAAAGACTCGAGAGCAGGTGTCTAAGCATGGATGCCTGGGAACGCCACCTCATATTCACACTCTTTAGTCAGGACAAGGCAGGCTCAATCTGCTGGCTCCTGGGTGAGCTACCCAGAGGGGAGAGTTGAAATGGTCTCTTCTGAAGATCAGTCCTACTGTGGCTTGGTGGCCTGGGAGACCTTGGAATGTGGAGGTGGCTCAGGGACTCTGCAGGATTCTCCAACATGAGGTGTTTGACACGGCTCCAACAAGGAAACTTCCCATGTGGAGACGAGAGGAGTTCTGTTCCGTGCCTCAGGAAAGCCCCATACCCTGTTCTTCGAACCAAAGCCTTTGAGGAGTAACACCTGGAAACCAAAGCAAGAGTTGAGACTACGGCCTAAAGGCCTGTCCGGCTCAACCTTCTATCTCTGTTGACATCTGTGTGCATGCATTCATGGATGTAGCGGCTCAGCTTGTGTCCGAATGCCCCTGTGAGTCCAGTGAGGCTCCCAGTAGTGGGATGTCCTCGGAGGCCTTGAGGTTTCTCATATTCTGGAGGTGTGTGGCCAAAGGAATGGACACAGTTTCCCAGGAGAGAGCAGGCACGGTCCTGTGGTATGGCTCCAGAGGACCCAGCCTAGAGGCTGTGTTTGCCAGGGCTGTGGGGACAGATGTCTGAAAAAGCAAACTTGGCTCAGCTAGGGGCCAATGTAATGGCAGGCCTGATCTCTAGTCCGTGAGGGGAGATCCTCTGGAAATCAAAGTAGGGCAAGTGGGAGGCAGTCACTCAGGATTTTGTCTCTGGGTGTTGCGTTTACAGTGTCCGGTCAGGGTAGGGGTTGTCTCAGAGGCTGAGGAAGAGCCTTCCTCTCGGGGGATTGTCCAAGCTCCCAAGTGTTTGTGTTCATTCTGTGGGAATGAAGAGTACTGTTTTCTGCCACAGGGGACCCCCCAGGAGAGGGACTCTAGAGCACAGCAGTGGGTTCCCTCAACTGGAATACACCCCATCTAGTTAGTCCTGGGTGCCTATGGGCATGGCAAGCCACATATGCGGGCTCTTGGTCCAGTCACTGAGAGGCGTTACTTGAATAAGGTACTCACGCTGAGGGTCACAATGTGTGTTTGTGCCCAAGGCGGCCCTCACGCTTGGGCGTGGCCTCATGGGCCATGCCGTTTTCTCCTACACTGAAGGTTTGACTCACTGCCAGCAGCAAGGTTTCTTGCCATGGGGTAGGAGGGGTTCTGACTTGTGCATCAGGTTCCCACCTGTGCAGGGATTGGAGATAAGGTCTAGGTTCCGATGACTGAAAACCCAGGTTGGGAATGGATGGTGGCCTAAGGCAGTGGCGGGTCCAATGTGCTGGGTGTGCAGCCAGCTGTGTCGGTGTCTGTTGGAAGGTCTTGGCTCAGGCTATTTGCGACATAGCATCACTGTTTAAGGTAGCCTATGCAATTCGGGTGTTGCCGAGGGCCAAGCAGTTTGATCCTCATTTGGGGTTTCTGGGCAGCGCCATAGACAATGTTTTTCTCCTGGGAGGCAGGCACAGTGCTTCATTGTGGCCCCAGAATTCCCAGTAGGGAGGGTTTGTGGGCCAGGAGTGTGAGGACGGAAGTCTGAAAACACAAGCTAGTGTGAGGATTGGAGCCAAGGGCAGAGCAGGCCCACTCTGCAGAGGCTGAATCAAAATCTCCTGCATCTGAAGTCAGGCTGAGGATCAGACGTTGGATGAGGCTGGCGTATGTGTCCATGATGGCACCTTCATGAAGCGGGGGCCTCATGAGGCCAAGGAAGTTTTCCCACGCTGAGTTTGGAGGTTGCCCCAAACCACAAGGTTTCCTTCTGCGGGACATTCGAGTCCTGTTGCATGGCTCCAGGACATACCATATGGAAGGACTGGAGAGCAGGGTTCGAAGGATGGATCCCTGTACAGCATGCCTCGCATTCCCATTGGCTATTAGCAACAAGATATGTTTGATCTGCTGCCTCTGGAACAGGCGACCCAGGGGGCAGAGTTGAAATGGCCTCTCCTGAGGATGCGTCATAATGTGCGTTTGGGTCCATGGAGACCTTGGAATGTGCTGGTTGTTCAGTGGCCCTGCGGAACTCTCCTACCTGAAGTGTTTGATACATCCCAGTAAAAAAGATGCCCATGTGGAGATGAGAGATGTTTGGTTTGGTGCCTCAGAAAAGCCCCATGTGCTGGTCTACGAAAACAGTCCTCTGAGAACGGAAACATGGAAACCAAAGCTAAGGTTCAGATTAGGGCCTGGGGGCCTGTCCATTTCAACCTTCTGTCTCTGGGGACACTGTCTGAGAGTCTAAGTGGAGATAGTTGCTCCGCTGGTGTCAGAGAGCCCCTCTTAGTCCAGGGTGGCCTATACTATTGATGGCCTCAGGGACCTTGGAGCTTTTCCCTAACCTGTAGGGTTGTGGTCAAAGGATTGGGCACACTTTCCTTGGAGAGGGCAGGCACAATCTTTCGCTGTTTGGTCCAGAGGCCCTAGCCTGGATGTTGTGTGGGTCCAGGCTGTGGGCACAGAAGTCTGAATACACAAACTCAGCTTAGGAGTGGCTCCTAGGGTATGGCCGGCCGGATGTACAGCCCGAGAGGGAGCTCCTGGGCCTCTGAAACAAGGGCGAGTGGGAGGCGTTCCTTCAGGCTTTTGTCTCTGGATGTTGTGTCCGGGATAGCCGTGGATTGGAGCGGTGGCCTCAGGTACTGTGGACGAGTATCCCTCTCTGGGGATTTGTCCCAGCTCCCAAGAGTTTGGGGTCATTTTGTGGGAAGGGTGGAGTCGTGTTGTCTGGCTCATGGGTCTCTCCAAGAAAGGGATTCCAGAGCAGAGCTCCAGGTACGGGCGGGGCGACTGGAAAATTCAAACCGTGGTGAGGATTGGGTGCATAGGGTCTTGGCAAGCCCCATATGTGGGCTCTTGGTCCAGGCCCTGACAGGCCTTTCTTTGACATGGGGCTCATGCTGAGGGTCACAGTGTGAATTTGTGCCCAAGCAGCACTCAAATTTGGGCGTGGCATCAGGGGCCATGAAGGTTTCTCCCACCCTGAAGGTGTGACTCCTTGCCAAGAGCAAGCTTGACAGCCATGAGGAAGGAAGAGTTCTGCTTTGTGCTTGCTATACCCAGCTGTGTGGAGAATTGATATAATGTCTAGGTTCAGATATCTGAAAACCAAGGTTAGGATGAGGTGATGGCAAAAGACCCGGCGTGGCTTAAGTGCTGGGTGTGCGGCCAGCTGTCTCCTTGTCTGTCTGGACGTCTGGCTTCAGGCTGTGTCAGGCAGAGCATGAGTGCCAAGAGCAGCCTATCCTGTTCGGGTACTGAGAGGCCCGAGCAGGTTGATCCTCATCTGGGTTTTCTGGAGAGCCCCACAGGGAAACGTTTTTCTTCCGTTGGGCAGACACTGGGCTGGGTTTTGGTTCCAGAGTTCCTAGTCCGGAGGGCTTGTTTGCCAGGAGTGTGAGGAAGGAAGTCTGAAAACACAAGCTAGCGTGAGGTTTGGGACCGAGGGCACGGCAGGCCCACTCTGCAGAGGCTGATTCGAGATCTCCTGCACTGAGGTCATGTCAACTATGAGACGTGCCTCAGGCTAGAGTTTTTGTCCAGCATGGACTCTTCCTGAAGGGTGTGGGGGCTCCATGAGGCCAGAAAGTTTTGCCTACGATGGGATTTGTGGACTGCTCCAAAACTGAAGGTTACCTTCTGCACGACAGTCGAGTCCTATTGGATGGTTCCAAGAGGCCCCATATGGAAAGACTCGAGAGCAGGTGTCTAAGCATGGATGCCTGGGAACGCCACCTCATATTCCCACTCTTTAGTCAGGACAAGGCAGGCTCAATCTGCGGGCTCCTGGGTGAGCTACCCAGAGGGGAGAGTTGAAATGGACTCTCCTGAAGATGAGTCCTACTGTGGCTTGGTGGCCTGGGAGACCTTGGAATGTGGAGGTGGCTCAGGGACTCTGCAGGATTCTCCAACATGAGGTGTTTGACACGGCTCCAACAAGGAAACTTCCCATGTGGAGATGAGAGGAGTTCTGTTCCGTGCCTCAGGAAAGCCCCATACCCTGTTCTTCGAACCACAGCCTCTGAGGAGTGACACCTGGAAACCAAAGCAAGAGTTGAGACTACGGCCTAAAGGCCTGTCCGGCTCAACCTTCTATCTCTGTTGACATCTGTGTGCATGCATTCATGGATGTAGCTGCTCAGCTTGTGTCCGAATGCCCCTGTGAGTCCAGTGAGGCTCCCAGTAGTGGGATGTCCTCGGAGGCCTTGAGGTTTCTCATATTCTGGAGGTGTGTGGCCAAAGGAATGGACACAGTTTCCCAGGAGAGAGCAGGCACGGTCCTGTGGTATGGCTCCAGAGGACCCAGCCTAGAGGCTGTGTTTGCCAGGGCTGTGGGGACAGATGTCTGAAAAAGCAAACTTGGCTCAGCTAGGGGCCAATGTAATGGCAGGCCTGATCTCCAGTCCGTGAGGGGAGATCCTCTGGAAATCAAAGTAGGGCAAGTGGGAGGCAGTCACTCAGGATTTTGTCTCTGGGTGTTGCGTTTACAGTGTCCGGTCAGGGTAGGGGTTGTCTCAGAGGCCGAGGAAGAGCCTTCCTCTCGGGGGATTGTCCAAGCTCCCAAGTGTTTGTGTTCATTCTGTGGGAATGAAGAGTACTGTTTTCTGCCACAGGGGACCCCCCAGGAGAGGGACTCTAGAGCACAGCAGTGGGTTCCCTCAACTGGAATACACACCATCTAGTTAGTCCTGGGTGCCTATGGGCATGGCAAGCCACATATGCGGGCTCTTGGTCCAGTCACTGAGAGGCGCTACTTGAATAAGGTACTCACGCTGAGGGTCACAATGTGTGTTTGTGCCCAAGGCGGCCCTCACGCTTCGGCGTGGCCTCATGGGCCATGCCGTTTTCTCCTACACTGCAGGTTTGACTCACTGCCTGCAGCAAGGTTTCTTGCCATGGGGAAGGAGCGGTTCTGACTTGTGCATCAGGTTCCCCCCTGTGCAGGGATTGGAGATAAGGTCTAGGTTCCGATGACTGAAAACCCAGGTTGGGAATGGATGGTGGCCTAAGGCAGTGGCGGGTCCAATGTGCTGGGTGTGCAGCCAGCTGTGTCGGTGTCTGTTGGAAGGTCTGGGCTCAGGCTATTTGTGACAGAGCATCACTGTTTAAGGTAGCCTATGCAATTGGGGTGTTGCCGAGGGCCAAGCAGTTTGATCCTCATTTGGGGTTTCTGGGCAGCGCCATAGACAATGTTTTTCTCCTGGGAGGCAGGCACAGTGCTTCATTGTGGCCCCAGAATTCCCAGTAGGGAGGGTTTGTGGGCCAGGAGTGTGAAGACGGAAGCCTGAAAACATAAGCTAGTGTGAGGATTGGAGCCAAGGGTAGAGCAGGCCCACTCTGCAGAGGCTGAATCAAAATCTCCTGCATATGAAGTCAGGCTGAGGATCAGACGTTGGCTGAGGCTGGTGTATGTGTCCATGATGGCACCTTCATGAAGTGGGGGCCTCATGAGGCCAAGGAAGTTTTCCCACGCTGAGTTTGGAGGTTGCCCCAAACCACAAGGTTTCCTTCTGCGGGACATTCGAGTCCTGTTGCATGGCTCCAGGACATACCATATGGAAGGACTGGAGAGCAGGGTTCGAAGGATGGATCCCTGTACAGCATGCCTCGCATTCCCATTGGCTATTAGCGACAAGATATGTTTGATCTGCTGCCTCTGGAACTCGCGACCCAGGGGGGGCTGAGTTGAAGTGGCCTCTCCTGAGGATGCGTCATAATGTGCGTTTGGGTCCATGGAGACCATGGAATGTGCTGGTTGTTCAGTGGCCCTGCGGAACTCTCCTACCTGAAGTGTTTGATACATCACAGTAAGAAAGCTGCCCATGTGGAGATGAGAGATGTTTGGTTTGATGCCTCAGAAAAGCACCATGTGCTGGTCTACGAAAACAGTCCTCTGAGAACGGAAACATGGAAACCAAAGCTAAGGTTCAGATTAGGGCCTGGGGGCCTGTCCATTTCAACCTTCTGTCTCTGGGGACACTGTCTGAGAGTCTAAGTGGAGATAGTTTCTCTGCTGGTGTCAGAGAGCCCCTCTTAGTCCAGGGTGGCCTATACTATTGATTGCCTCAGGGACCTTGGAGCTTTTCCCTAACCTGTAGGGTTGTGGTCAATGGATTGGGCACACTTTCCTTGGAGAGGGCAGGCACAATCTTTCGCTGTTTTGTCCAGAGGCCCTAGCCTTGATGTTGTGTGGGTCCAGGCTGTGGGCACAGAAGTCTGAATACACAAACTCAGCTTATGAGTGGCGCCTAGGGTATGGCAGGCCGGATGTACAGCCCGAGAGGGAGCTCCTGGGCCTCTGAAACAAGGGCGAGTGGGAGGCGTTCCTCAGGCTTTTGTCTCTGGATGTTGTGTCCGGGATAGCTGTGGATTGGAGCGATGGCCTCAGGTACTGTGGACGAGTTTCCCTCTCTGGGGATTTGTCCCAGCTCCCAAGAGTTTGGGGTCATTTTGTGGGAAGGGTGGAGTCGTGTTGTCTGGCTCATGGGTCTCTCCAAGAAAGGGATTCCAGAGCAGAGCTCCAGGTACGGGCGGGGCGACTGGAAAATTCAAACCGTGGTGAGGATTGGGTGCATAGGGGCTTGGCAAGCCCCATATGTGGGCTCTTGGTCCATGCCCTGACAGGCCTTTCTTTGACATGGGGCTCATGCTGAGGATCACAGTGTGAATTTGTGCCCAAGCAGCACTCAAGCTTGGGCGTGGCATCAGGGGCCATGAAGGTTTCTCCCACCCTGAAGGTGTGACTCCATGCCAAGAGCAAGCTTGACAGCCATGGGTTTGGAGGAGTTCTGTTTTGTGCTTGCTATAACCAGCTGTGTGGAGAATTGATATAATGTCTAGGTTCAGATATCTGAAAACCAAGGTTAGGATGAGGTGACGGCATAAGACCATTGCGTGTCTGAAGTGATGGGTGTGCGGCCAGCTGTCTCCTTGTCTGTCTGGACGTCTGGCTTCAGGCTGTGTCAGGCAGAGCATGAGTGCCCAGAGCAGCCTATCCAGTTCGGGTACCGTCGAGGCCCGAGCAGGTTGATCCTCATCTGGGTTTTCTGGAGAGCCCCACAGGGAAACGTTTTTCTTCCGTTGGGCAGACACTGGGCTGGGTTTTGGTTCCGGAGTTCCTAGTCCGGAGGGCTTGTTTGCCAGGAGTGTGAGGAAGGAAGTCTGAAAACACAAGCTAGCGTGAGGTTTGGGACCGAGGGCACGGCAGGCCCACTCTGCAGAGGCTGAATCGAGATCTCCTGCACTGAGGTCATGTCAACTATGAGACGTGCCTCAGGCTAGAGTTCTTGTCCAGCATGGCCTCTTCCTGAAGGGTGTGGGGGCTTCATGAGGCCAGAAAGTTTTGCCT
Source organism: Mustela nivalis (assembly GCF_964662115.1). Taxonomy (NCBI): domain Eukaryota; kingdom Metazoa; phylum Chordata; class Mammalia; order Carnivora; family Mustelidae; genus Mustela; species Mustela nivalis. The sequence continues at coordinate 17,897 of NW_028135248.1, read as the reverse complement.
ACGATGGGATTTGTGAACTGCTCCAAAACTGAAGGTTACCTTCTGCACGACAGTCGAGTCCTATTGGATGGTTCCAAGAGGCCCCATATGGAAAGACTCGAGAGCAGGTGTCTAAGCATGGATGCCTGGGAACTCCACCTCATATTCCCACTCTTTAGTCAGGACAAGGCAGGCTCAATCTGCGGGCTCCTGGGTGAGCTACCCAGAGGGGAAAGTTGAAATGGTCTCTCCTGAAGATCAGTCCTACTGTGGCTTGGTGGCCTGGGAGACCTTGGAATGTGGAGGTGGCTCAGGGAATCTGCAGGATTCTCCAACATAATGTGTTTGACACGGCTCCAACAAGGAAACTTCCCATGTGGAGACGAGAGGAGTTCTGTTCCGTGCCTCAGGAAAGCCCCATACCCTGTTCTTCGAACCAAAGCCTCTGAGGAGTGACACCTGGAAACCAAAGCAAGAGTTGAGACTACGGCCTAAAGGCCTGTCCGGCTCAACCTTCTATCTCTGTTGACATCTGTGTGCATGCATTCATGGATGTAGCAGCTCAGCTTGTGTCCGAATGCCCCTGTGAGTCCAGTGAGGCTCCCAGTAGTGGGATGTCCTCGGAGGCCTTGAGGTTTCTCATATTCTGGAGGTGTGTGGCCAAAGGAATGGACACAGTTTGCCAGGAGAGAGCAGGCACGGTCCTGTGGTATGGCTCCTGAGGACCCAGCCTAGAGGCTGTGTTTGCCAGGGCTGTGGGAACAGATGTCTGAAAAAGCAAACTTGGCTCAGCTAGGGGCCAATATAATGGCAGGCCTGATCTCTAGTCCGTGAGGGGAGATCCTCTGGAAATCAAAGTAGGGCAAGTGGGAGGCAGTCACTCAGGATTTTGTCTCTGGGTGTTGCGTTTACAGTGTCCGGTCAGGGTATGGGTTGTCTCAGAGGCCGAGGAAGAGCCTTCCTCTCAGGGGATTGTCCAAGCTCCCAAGTGTTTGTGTTCATTCTGTGGGAATGAAGAGTACTGTTTTCTGCCACAGGGGACCCCCCAGGAGAGGGACTCTAGAGCACAGCAGTGGGTTCCCTCAACTGGAATAAACACCATCTAGTTAGTCCTGGGTGCCTATTTGCATGGCAAGCCACATATGCGGGCTCTTGGTCCAGTCACTGAGAGGCGTTACTTGAATAAGGTACTCACGCTGAGGGTCACAATGTGTACTTGTGCCCAAGGCGGCCCTCACGCTAGGGCGTGGCCTCATGGGCCATGCCGTTTTCTCCTACACTGAAGGTTTGACTCACTGCCAGCAGCAAGGTTTCTTGCCATGGGGAAGGAGGGGTTCTGACTTGTGCATCAGGTTCCCCCCTGTGCAGGGATTGGAGATAAGGTCTAGGTTCCGATGACTGAAAACCCAGGTTGGCAATGGATGGTGGCCTAAGGCAGTGGCGGGTCCAATGTGCTGGGTGTGCAGCCAGCTGTGTCGGTGTCTGTTGGAAGGTCTGGGCTCAGGCTATTTGCGACAGAGCATCATTGTTTCAGGTAGCCTATGCAATTGGGGTGTTGCCGAGGGCCAAGCAGTTTGATCCTCATTTGGGGTTTCTGGGCAGCGCCATAGACAATGTTTTTCTCCTGGGAGGCAGGCACAGTGCTTCATTGTGGCCCCAGAATTCCCAGTAGGGAGGGTTTGTGGGCCAGGAGTGTGAGGACGGAAGTCTGAAAACACAAGCTAGTGTGAGGATTGGAGCCAAGGGCAGAGCAGGCCCACTCTGCAGAGGCTGAATCAAAATCTCCTGCATCTGAAGTCAGGCTGAGGATCAGACGTTGGCTGAGGCTGGCGTATGTGTCCATGATGGCACCTTCATGAAGTGGGGGCCTCATGAGGCCAAGGAAGTTTTCCCACGCTGAGTTTGGAGGTTGCCCCAAACCACAAGGTTTCCTTCTGCGGGACATTCGAGTCCTGTTGCATGGCTCCAGGACATACCATATGGAAGGACTGGAGAGCAGGGTTCGAAGGATGGATCCCTGTACAGCATGCCTCGCATTCCCATTGGCTATTAGCGACAAGATATGTTTGATCTGCTGCCTCTGGAACACGCGACCCAGGGGGGGCTGAGTTGAAGTGGCCTCTCCTGAGGATGCGTCATAATGTGCGTTTGGGTCCATGGAGACCATGGAATGTGCTGGTTGTTCAGTGGCCCTGCGGAACTCTCCTACCTGAAGTGTTTGATACATCCCAGTAAGAAAGCTGCCCATGTGGAGATGAGAGATGTTTGGTTTGATGCCTCAGAAAAGCACCATGTGCTGGTCTACGAAAACAGTCCTCTGAGAACGGAAACATGGAAACCAAAGCTAAGGTTCAGATTAGGGCCTGGGGGCCTGTCCATTTCAACCTTCTGTCTCTGGGGACACTGTGTGAGAGTCTAAGTGGAGATAGTTGCTCCGCTGGTGTCAGAGAGCCCCTCTTAGTCCAGGGTGGCCTATAGTATTGATGGCCTCAGGGACCTTGGAGCTTTTCCCTAACCTGTAGGGTTGTGGTCAATGGATTGGGCATACTTTCCTTGGAGAGGGCAGGCACAATCTTTCGCTGTTTGGTCCAGAGTCCCTAGCCTGGATGTTGTGTGGGTCCAGGCTGTGGGCACAGAAGTCTGAATACACAAACTCAGCTTATGAGTGGCGCCTAGGGTATGGCAGGCCGGATGTACAGCCCGAGAGGGAGCTCCTGGGCCTCTGAAACAAGGGCGAGTGGGAGGCGTTCCTTCAGGCTTTTGTCTCTGGATGTTGTGTCCGGGATAGCCGTGGATTGGAGCGGTGGCCTCAGGTACTGTGGACGAGTATCCCTCTCTGGGGATTTGTCCCAGCTCCCAAGAGTTTGGGGTCATTTTGTGTGAAGGGTGGAGTCGTGTTGTCTGGCTCATGGGTCTCTCCAAGAAAGGGATTCCAGAGCAGAGCTCCAGGTACGGGCGAGGCGACTGGAAAATTCAAACCGTGGTGAGGATTGGGTGCATAGGGGCTTGGCAAGCCCCATATGTGGGCTCTTGGTCCAGGCCCTGACAGGCCTTTCTTTGACATGGGGCTCATGCTGAGGATCACAGTGTGAATTTGTGCCCAAGCAGCACTCAAGCTTGGGCGTGGCATCAGGGGCCATGAAGGTTTCTCCCACCCTGAAGGTGTGATTCCATGCCAAGAGCAAGCTTGACAGCCATGGGTAAGGAGGAGTTCTGTTTTGTGCTTGCTATAACCAGCTGTGTGGAGAATTGATATAATGTCTAGGTTCAGATATCTGAAAACCAAGGTTAGGATGAGGTGACGGCATAAGACCATTGCGTGTCTGAAGTGATGGGTGTGCGGCCAGCTGTCTCCTTGTCTGTCTGGACGTCTGGCTTCAGGCTGTGTCAGGCAGAGCATGAGTGCCCAGAGCAGCCTATCCAGTTCGGGTGCCGTCGAGGCCCAGGCAGGTTGATCCTCATCTGGGTTTTCTGGAGAGCCCCACAGGGAAACGTTTTCCTTCCATTGGGCAGACACTGGGCTGGGTTTTGGTTCCGGAGTTCCTAGTCCGGAGGGCTTGTTTGCCAGGAGTGTGAGGAAGGAAGTCTGAAAACACAAGCTAGCGTGAGGTTTGGGACCGAGGGCACGGCAGGCCCACTCTGCAGAGGCTGAATCGAGATCTCCTGCACTGAGGTCATGTCAACTATGAGACGTGCCTCAGGCTAGAGTTCTTGTCCAGCATGGCCTCTTCCTGAAGGGTGTGGGGGCTTCATGAGGCCAGAAAGTTTTGCCTACGATGGGATTTGTGAACTGCTCCAAAACTGAAGTTTACCTTCTGCACGACAGACGAGTCCTATTGGATGGTTCCAAGAGGCCCCATATGGAAAGACTCGAGAGCAGGTGTCTAAGCATGGATGCCTGGGAAGGCCACCTCATATTCCCACTCTTTAGTCAGGACAAGGCAGGCTCAATCTGCGGGCTCCTGGGTGAGCTACCCAGAGGGGAAAGTTGAAATGGTCTCTCCTGAAGATCAGTCCTACTGTGGCTTGGTGGCCTGGGAGACCTTGGAATGTGGAGGTGGCTCAGGGAATCTGCAGGATTCTCCAACATAATGTGTTTGACACGGCTCCAACAAGGAAACTTCCCATGTGGAGACGAGAGGAGTTCTGTTCCGTGCCTCAGGAAAGCCCCATACCCTGTTCTTCGAACCAAAGCCTCTGAGGAGTGACACCTGGACCAAAGCAAGAGTTGAGACTACGGCCTAAAGGCCTGTCCGGCTCAACCTTCTATCTCTGTTGACATCTGTGTGCATGCATTCATGGATGTAGCAGCTCAGCTTGTGTCCGAATGCCCCTGTGAGTCCAGTGAGGCTCCCAGTAGTGGGATGTCCTCGGAGGCCTTGAGGTTTCTCATATTCTGGAGGTGTGTGGCCAAAGGAATGGACACAGTTTGCCAGGAGAGAGCAGGCACGGTCCTGTGGTATGGCTCCTGAGGACCCAGCCTAGAGGCTGTGTTTGCCAGGGCTGTGGGAACAGATGTCTGAAAAAGCAAACTTGGCTCAGCTAGGGGCCAATATAATGGCAGGCCTGATCTCTAGTCCGTGATGGGAGATCCTCTGGAAATCAAAGTAGGGCAAGTGGGAGGCAGTCACTCAGGATTTTGTCTCTGGGTGTTGCGTTTACAGTGTCCGGTCAGGGTATGGGTTGTCTCAGAGGCCGAGGAAGAGCCTTCCTCTCAGGGGATTGTCCAAGCTCCCAAGTGTTTGTGTTCATTCTGTGGGAATGAAGAGTACTGTTTTCTGCCACAGGGGACCCCCCAGGAGAGGGACTCTAGAGCACAGCAGTGGGTTCCCTCAACCTGAATACACACCATCTAGTTAGTCCTGGGTGCCTATGGGCATGGCAAGCCACATATGCGGGCTCTTGGTCCAGTCACTGAGAGGCGTTACTTGAATAAGGTACTCACGCTGAGGGTCACAATGTGTGTTTATGCCCAAGGCAGCCCTCACGCTTGGGCGTGGCCTCATGGGCCATGCCGTTTTCTCCTACACTGAAGGTTTGACTCACTGCCAGCAGCAAGGTTTCTTGCCATGGGGAAGGAGGGGTTCTGACTTGTGCATCAGGTTCCCCCCTGTGCAGGGATTGGAGATAAGGTCTAGGTTCCGATGACTGAAAACCCAGGTTGGGAATGGATGGTGGCCTAAGGCAGTGGCGGGTCCAATGTGCTGGGTGTGCAGCCAGCTGTGTCGGTGTCTGTTGGAAGGTCTGGGCTCAGGCTATTTGCGACAGAGCATCACTGTTTAAGGTAGCCTATGCAATTGGGGTGTTGCCGAGGGCCAAGCAGTTTGATCCTCATTTGGGGTTTCTGGGCAGCGCCATAGACAATGTTTTTCTCCTGGGAGGCAGGCACAGTGCTTCATTGTGGCCCCAGAATTCCCAGTAGGGAGGGTTTGTGGGCCAGGAGTGTGAGGACAGAAGTCTGAAAACACAAGCTAGTGTGAGGATTGGAGCCAAGGGCAGAGCAGGCCCACTCTGCAGAGGCTGAATCAAAATCTCCTGCATCTGAAGTCAGGCTGAGGATCAGACGTTGGCTGAGGCTGGCGTATGTGTCCATGATGGCACCTTCATGAAGTGGGGGCCTCATGAAGCCAAGGAAGTTTTCCCACGCTGAGTTTGGAGGTTGCCCCAAACCACAAGGTTTCCTTCTGCGGGACATTCGAGTCCAGTTGCATGGCTCCAGGACATACCATATGGAAGGACTTGAGAGCTGGGTTCGAAGGATGGATCCCTGTACTGCATGCCTCGCATTCCCATTGGCTATTAGCGACAAGATATGTTTGATCTGCTGCCTCTGGAACACGCGACCCAGGGGGCTGAGTTGAAATGGCCTCTCCTGAGGATGCGTCATAATGTGCGTTTGGGTCCATGGAGACCATGGAATGTGCTGGTTGTTCAGTGGCCCTGCGGAACTCTCCTACCTGAAGTGTTTGATACATCCCAGTAAGAAAGCTGCCCATGTGGAGATGAGAGATGTTTGGTTTGATGCCTCAGAAAAGCACCATGTGCTGGTCTACGAAAACAGTCCTCTGAGAACGGAAACATGGAAACCAAAGCTAAGGTTCAGATTAGGGCCTGGGGGGCTGTCCATTTCAACCTTCTGTCTCTGGGGACACTGTCTGAGAGCCTAAGTGGAGATAGTTGCTCCGCTGGTGTCAGAGAGCCCCTCTTAGTCCAGGGTGGCCTATACTATTGATGGCCTCAGGGACCTTGGAGCTTTTCCCTAACCTGTAGGGTTGTGGTCAATGAATTGGGCACACTTTCCTTGGAGAGGGCAGGCACAATCTTTCGCTGTTTGGTCCAGAGGCCCTAGCCTGGATGTTGTGTGGGTCCAGGTTGTGGGCACAGAAGTCTGAATACACAAACTCAGCTTATGAGTGGCGCCTAGGGTATGGCAGGCCGGATGTACAGCCTGAGAGGGAGCTCCTGGGCCTCTGAAACAAGGGCGAGTGGGAGGCGTTCCTTCAGGCTTTTGTCTCTGGATGTTGTGTCCGGGATAGCCGTGGATTGGAGCGGTGGCCTCAGGTACTGTGGACGAATATCCCTCTCTGGGGATTTGTCCCAGGTCCCAAGAGTTTGGGGTCATTTTGTGGGAAGGGTGGAGTCGTGTTGTCTGGCTCATGGGTCTTTCCAAGAAAGGGATTCCAGAGCAGAGCTCCAGGTACGGGCGGGGCGACTGGAAAATTCAAACCGTGGTGAGGATTGGGTGCATAGGGGCTTGGCAAGCCCCATATGTGGGCTCTTGGTCCAGGCCCTGACAGGCCTTTCTTTGACATGGGGCTCATGCTGAGGGTCACAGTGTGAATTTGTGCCCAAGCAGCACTCAAGTTTGGGCATGGCATCAGGGGCCATGAAGGTTTCTCCCACCCTGAAGGTGTGACTGCATGCCAAGAGCAAGCGTGACTGCCATGGGGAAGGAGGGGTTCTGTTTTGTGCTTGCTATACCCAGCTGTGTGGAGAATTGATATAATGTCTAGGTTCAGATATCTGAAAACCAAGGTTAGGATGAGGTGACGGCATAAGACCATGGCGTGTCCGAAGTGCTGGGTGTGCGGCCAGCTGTCTTCTTGTCTGTCTGGACTTCTGGCTTCAGGCTGTGTCAGGCAGAGCATGCGTGCCCAGAGCAGCCTATCCAGTTCGGGTACCGTCGAGGCCCGAGCAGGTTGATCCTCATCTGGGTTTTCTGGAGAGCCCCACAGGGAAACGTTTTTCTTCCGTTGGGCAGACACTGGGCTGGGTTTTGGTTCCGGAGTTCCTAGTCCGGAGGGCTTGTTTGCCAGGAGTGTGAGGAAGGAAGTCTGAAAACACAAGCTAGCGTGAGGTTTGGGACCGAGGGCACGGCAGGCCCACTCTGCAGAGGCTGAATCGAGATCTCCTGCACTGAGGTCATGTCAACTATGAGACGTGCCTCAGGCTAGAGTTCTTGTTCAGCATGGCCTCTTCCTGAAGGGTGTGGGGGCTTCATGAGTCCAGAAAGTTTTGCCTACGATGGGATTTGTGAACTGCTCCAATACTGAAGGTTACCTTCTGCACGACAGTCGAGTCCTATTGGATGGTACCAAGTGGCCCCATATGGAAAGACTCGAGAGCAGGTGTCTAAGCATGGATACCTGGGAACGCCACCTCATATTCACACTCTTTAGTCAGGACAAGGCAGGCTCAATCTGCGGGCTCCTGGGTGAGCTACCCAGAGGGGAGAGTTGAAATGGACTCTCCAGAAGATCAGTCCTACTGTGGCTTGGTGGCCTGGGAGACCTTGGAATGTGGAGGTGGCTCAGGGACTCTGCAGGATTCTCCAACATGAGGTGTTTGACACGGCTCCAACAAGGAAACTTCCCATGTGGAGACGAGAGGAGTTCTGTTCCGTGCCTCAGGAAAGCCCCATACCCTGTTCTTCGAACCAAAGCCTCTGAGGAGTGACACCTGGAAACCAAAGCAAGAGTTGAGACTACGGCCTAAAGGCCTGTCCGGCTCAACCTTCTATCTCTGTTGACATCTGTGTGCATGCATTCATGGATGTAGCTGCTCAGCTTGTGTCCGAATGCCCCTGTGAGTCCAGTGAGGCTCCCAGTAGTGGGATGTCCTCGGAGGCCTTGAGGTTTCTCATATTCTGGAGGTGTGTGGCCAAAGGAATGGACTCAGTTTGCCGTGAGAGAGCAGGCACGGTCCTGTGGTATGGCTCCAGAGGACCCAGCCTAGAGGCTGTGTTTGCCAGGGCTGTGGGGACAGATGTCTGAAAAAGCAAACTTGGCTCAGCTAGGGGCCAATGTAATGGCAGGCCTGATCTCTAGTCCGTGAGGGGAGATCCTCTGGAAATCAAAGTAGGGCAAGTGGGAGGCAGTCACTCAGGATTCTGTCTCTGGGTGTTGCGTTTACAGTGTCCGGTCAGGGTAGGGGTTGTCTCAGAGGCCGAGGAAGAGCCTTCCTCTCGGGGGATTGTCCAAGCTCCCAAGTGTTTGTGTTCATTCTGTGGGAATGAAGAGTACTGTTTTCTGCCACAGGGGACCCCCCAGGAGAGGGACTCTAGAGCACAGCATTGGGTTCCCTCAACTGGAATAACACCATCTAGTTAGTCCTGGGTGCCTATGGGCATGGCAGGCCACATATGCGGGCTCTTGGTCCAGTCACTGAGAGGCGTTACTTGAATAAGGTACTCACGCTGAGGGTCACAATGTGTGTTTGTGCCCAGGGCGGCCCTCACGCTTGGGCGTGGCCTCATGGGCCATACCGTTTTCTCCTACACTGAAGGTTTGACTCACTGCCGGCAGCAAGGTTTCTTGCCATGGGGAAGGAGGGGTTCTGACTTGTGCATCATGTTCCCCCCTGTGCAGGGATTGGAGATAAGGTCAAGGATCCGATGACTGAAAACCCAGGTTGGGAATGGATGGTGGCCTAAGGCAGTGGCGTGTCCAATGTGCTGGGTGTGCAGCCAGCTGTGTCGGTGTCTGTTGGAAGGTCTGGGCTCAGGCTATTTGCGACAGAGCATCACTGTTTAAGGTAGCTTATGCAATTGGGGTGTTGCCGAGGGCCAAGCAGTTTGATCCTCATTTGGGGTTTCTGGGCAGCGCCATAGACAAGGTTTTTCTCCTGGGAGGCAGGCACAGTGCTTCATTGTGGCCCCAGAATTCCCAGTAGGGAGGGTTTGTGGGCCAGGAGTGTGAGGACGGAAGTCTGAAAACACAAGCTAGTGTGAGGATTGGAGCCAAGGGCAGAGCAGGCCCACTCTGCAGAGGCTGAATCAAAATCTCCTGCATCTGAAGTCAGGCTGAGGATCAGACGTCGGCTGAGGCTGGAGTATGTGTCCATGATGGCACCTTCATGAAGTGGGGGCCTCATGAGGCCAAGGAAGTTTTCACACGCTGAGTTTGGAGGTTGCCCCAAACCACAAGGTTTCCTTCTGCGGGACATTCGAGTCCTGTTGCATGGCTCCAGGACATACCATATGGAAGGACTGGAGAGCAGGGTTCGAAGGATGGATCCCTGTACAGCATGCCTCGCATTCCCATTGGCTATTAGCGACAAGATATGTTTGATCTGCTGCCTCTGGAACACGCGACCCAGGGGGGGCTGAGTTGAAATGGCCTCTCCTGAGGATGCGTCATAATGTGCGTTTGGGTCCATGGAGACCTTGGAATGTGCTGGTTGTTCAATGGCCCTGCGGAACTCACCTACCTGAAGTGTTTGATACATCCCAGTAAGAAAGCTGCCCATGTGGAGATGAGAGAGGTTTGGTTTGGTGCCTCAGAAAAGCCCCATGTGCTGGTCTACGAAAACAGTCCTCTGAGAACGGAAACATGGAAACCAAAGCTAAGGTTCAGATTAGGGCCTGGGGGCCTCACCATTTCAACCTTCTGTCTCTGGGGACACTGTCTGAGAGTCTAATTGAAGATAGTTGCTCCGCTGGTGTCAGAGAGCCCCTCTTAGTCCAGGGTGGCCTATATTATTGATGGCCTCAGGGACCTTGGAGCTTTTCCCTAACCTGTAGGGTTGTGGTCAATGGATTGGGCACACTTTCCTTGGAGAGGGCAGGCACAATCTTTCGCTGTTTTGTCCAGAGGCCCTAGCCTGGATGTTGTGTGGGTCCAGGCTGTGGGCACAGAAGTCTGAATACACAAACTCAGCTTATGAGTGGCGCCTAGGGTATGGCCGGCCGGATGTACAGCCCGAGAGGGAGCTCCTGGGCCTCTGAAACAAGGGCGAGTGGGAGGCGTTCCTTCAGGCTTTTGTCTTTGGATGTTGTGTCCTGGATAGCCGTGGATTGGAGCGGTGGCCTCAGGTACTGTGGACGAGTATCCCTCTCTGGGGATTTGTCCCAGGTCCCAAGAGTTTGGGGTCATTTTGTGGGAAGGGTGGAGTCGTGTTGTCTGGCTCATGGGTCTCTCCAAGAAAGGGATTCCAGAGCAGAGCTCCAGGTACGGGCGGGGCGACTGGAAAATTCAAACCTTGGTGAGGATTGGGTGCATAGGGGCTTGGCAAACCCCATATGTGGGCTCTTGGTCCAGGCCCTGACAGGCCTTTCTTTGACATGGGGCTCATGCTGAGGGTCACAGTGTGAATTTGTGCCCAAGCAGCACTCAAGTTTGGGCATGGCATCAGGGGCCATGAAGGTTTCTCCCACCCTGAAGGTGTGACTGCATGCCAAGAGCAAGCGTGACTGCCATGGGGAAGGAGGGGTTCTGTTTTGTGCTTGCTATACCCAGCTGTGTGGAGAATTGATATAATGTCTAGGTTCAGATATCTGAAAACCAAGGTTAGGATGAGGTGACGGCATAAGACCATGGCGTGTCCGAAGTGCTGGGTGTGCGGCCAGCTGTCTTCTTGTCTGTCTGGACATCTGGCTTCAGGCTGTGTCAGGCAGAGCATGCGTGCCCAGAGCAGCCTATCCAGTTCGAGTACCGTCGAGGCCCGAGCAGGTTGATCCTCATCTGGGTTTTCTGGAGAGCCCCACAGGGAAACGTTTTTCTTCCGTTGGGCAGACACTGGGCTGGGTTTTGGTTCCGGAGTTCCTAGTCCGGAGGGCTTGTTTGCCAGGAGTGTGAGGAAGGAAGTCTGAAAACACAAGCTAGCGTGAGGTTTGGGACCGAGGGCACGGCAGGCCCACTCTGCAGAGGCTGAATCGAGATCTCCTGCACTGAGGTCATGTCAACTATGAGACGTGCCTCAGGCTAGAGTTCTTGTCCAGCATGGCCTCTTCCTGAAGGGTGTGGGGGCTTCATGAGTCCAGAAAGTTTTGCCTACGATGGGATTTGTGCACTGCTCCAAAACTGAAGGTTACCTTCTGCACGACAGTCGAGTCCTATTGGATGGTACCAAGTGGCCCCATATGGAAAGACTCGAGAGCAGGTGTCTAAGCATGGATACCTGGGAACGCCACCTCATATTCCCACTCTTTAGTCAGGACAAGGCAGGCTCAATCTGCGGGCTCCTGGGTGAGCTACCCAGAGGGGAGAGTTGAAATGGACTCTCCAGAAGATCAGTCCTACTGTGGCTTGGTGGCCTGGGAGACCTTGGAATGTGGAGGTGGCTCAGGGACTCTGCAGGATTCTCCAACATGAGGTGTTTGACACGGCTCCAACAAGGAAACTTCCCATGTGGAGACGAGAGGAGTTCTGTTCCGTGCCTCAGGAAAGCCCCATACCCTGTTCTTCGAACCAAAGCCTCTGAGGAGTGACACCTGGAAACCAAAGCAAGAGTTGAGACTACGGCCTAAAGGCCTGTCCGGCTCAACCTTCTATCTCTGTTGACATCTGTGTGCATGCATTCATGGATGTAGCTGCTCAGCTTGTGTCCGAATGCCCCTGTGAGTCCAGTGAGGCTCCCAGTAGTGGGATGTCCTCGGAGGCCTTGAGGTTTCTCATATTCTGGAGGTGTGTGGCCAAAGGAATGGACTCAGTTTGCCGTGAGAGAGCAGGCACGGTCCTGTGGTATGGCTCCAGAGGACCCAGCCTAGAGGCTGTGTTTGCCAGGGCTGTGGGGACAGATGTCTGAAAAAGCAAACTTGGCTCAGCTAGGGGCCAATGTAATGGCAGGCCTGATCTCTAGTCCGTGAGGGGAGATCCTCTGGAAATCAAAGTAGGGCAAGTGGGAGGCAGTCACTCAGGATTTTGTCTCTGGGTGTTGCGTTTACAGTGTCCGGTCAGGGTAGGGGTTGTCTCAGAGGCCGAGGAAGAGCCTTCCTCTCGGGGGATTGTCCAAGCTCCCAAGTGTTTGTGTTCATTCTGTGGGAATGAAGAGTACTGTTTTCTGCCACAGGGGACCCCCCAGGAGAGGGACTCTAGAGCACAGCATTGGGTTCCCACAACTGGAATAACACCATCTAGTTAGTCCTGGGTGCCTATGGGCATGGCAGGCCACATATGCGGGCTCTTGGTCCAGTCACTGAGAGGCGTTACTTGAATAAGGTACTCACGCTGAGGGTCACAATGTGTGTTTGTGCCCAGGGCGGCCCTCACGCTTGGGCGTGGCCTCATGGGCCATACCGTTTTCTCCTACACTGAAGGTTTGACTCACTGCCGGCAGCAAGGTTTCTTGCCATGGGGAAGGAGGGGTTCTGACTTGTGCATCATGTTCCCCCCTGTGCAGGGATTGGAGATAAGGTCAAGGATCCGATGACTGAAAACCCAGGTTGGGAATGGATGGTGGCCTAAGGCAGTGGCGTGTCCAATGTGCTGGGTGTGCAGCCAGCTGTGTCGGTGTCTGTTGGAAGGTCTGGGCTCAGGCTATTTGCGACAGAGCATCACTGTTTAAGGTAGCTTATGCAATTGGGGTGTTGCCGAGGGCCAAGCAGTTTGATCCTCATTTGGGGTTTCTGGGCAGCGCCATAGACAAGGTTTTTCTCCTGGGAGGCAGGCACAGTGCTTCATTGTGGCCCCAGAATTCCCAGTAGGGAGGGTTTGTGGGCCAGGAGTGTGAGGACGGAAGTCTGAAAACACAAGCTAGTGTGAGGATTGGAGCCAAGGGCAGAGCAGGCCCACTCTGCAGAGGCTGAATCAAAATCTCCTGCATCTGAAGTCAGGCTGAGGATCAGACGTCGGCTGAGGCTGGAGTATGTGTCCATGATGGCACCTTCATGAAGTGGGGGCCTCATGAGGCCAAGGAAGTTTTCACACGCTGAGTTTGGAGGTTGCCCCAAACCACAAGGTTTCCTTCTGCGGGACATTCGAGTCCTGTTGCATGGCTCCAGGACATACCATATGGAAGGACTGGAGAGCAGGGTTCGAAGGATGGATCCCTGTACAGCATGCCTCGCATTCCCATTGGCTATTAGCGACAAGATATGTTTGATCTGCTGCCTCTGGAACACGCGACCCAGGGGGGGCTGAGTTGAAATGGCCTCTCCTGAGGATGCGTCATAATGTGCGTTTGGGTCCATGGAGACCTTGGAATGTGCTGGTTGTTCAATGGCCCTGCGGAACTCACCTACCTGAAGTGTTTGATACATCCCAGTAAGAAAGCTGCCCATGTGGAGATGAGAGAGGTTTGGTTTGGTGCCTCAGAAAAGCCCCATGTGCTGGTCTACGAAAACAGTCCTCTGAGAACGGAAACATGGAAACCAAAGCTAAGGTTCAGATTAGGGCCTGGGGGCCTCACCATTTCAACCTTCTGTCTCTGGGGACACTGTCTGAGAGTCTAATTGAAGATAGTTGCTCCGCTGGTGTCAGAGAGCCCCTCTTAGTCCAGGGTGGCCTATATTATTGATGGCCTCAGGGACCTTGGAGCTTTTCCCTAACCTGTAGGGTTGTGGTCAATGGATTGGCCACACTTTCCTTGGAGAGGGCAGGCACAATCTTTCGCTGTTTTGTCCAGAGGCCCTAGCCTGGATGTTGTGTGGGTCCAGGTTGTGGGCACAGAAGTCTGAATACACAAACTCAGCTTATGAGTGGCGCCTAGGGTATGGCAGGCCGGATGTACAGCCTGAGAGGGAGCTCCTGGGCCTCTGAAACAAGGGCGAGTGGGAGGCGTTCCTTCAGGCTTTTGTCTCTGGATGTTGTGTCCGGGATAGCCGTGGATTGGAGCGGTGGCCTCAGGTACTGTGGACGAATATCCCTCTCTGGGGATTTGTCCCAGGTCCCAAGAGTTTGGGGTCATTTTGTGGGAAGGGTGGAGTCGTGTTGTCTGGCTCATGGGTCTTTCCAAGAAAGGGATTCCAGAGCAGAGCTCCAGGTACGGGCGGGGCGACTGGAAAATTCAAACCGTGGTGAGGATTGGGTGCATAGGGGCTTGGCAAGCCCCATATGTGGGCTCTTGGTCCAGGCCCTGACAGGCCTTTCTTTGACATGGGGCTCATGCTGAGGGTCACAGTGTGAATTTGTGCCCAAGCAGCACTCAAGTTTGGGCATGGCATCAGGGGCCATGAAGGTTTCTCCCACCCTGAAGGTGTGACTGCATGCCAAGAGCAAGCGTGACTGCCATGGGGAAGGAGGGGTTCTGTTTTGTGCTTGCTATACCCAGCTGTGTGGAGAATTGATATAATGTCTAGGTTCAGATATCTGAAAACCAAGGTTAGGATGAGGTGACGGCATAAGACCATGGCGTGTCCGAAGTGCTGGGTGTGCGGCCAGCTGTCTTCTTGTCTGTCTGGACTTCTGGCTTCAGGCTGTGTCAGGCAGAGCATGCGTGCCCAGAGCAGCCTATCCAGTTCGGGTACCGTCGAGGCCCGAGCAGGTTGATCCTCATCTGGGTTTTCTGGAGAGCCCCACAGGGAAACGTTTTTCTTCCGTTGGGCAGACACTGGGCTGGGTTTTGGTTCCGGAGTTCCTAGTCCGGAGGGCTTGTTTGCCAGGAGTGTGAGGAAGGAAGTCTGAAAACACAAGCTAGCGTGAGGTTTGGGACCGAGGGCACGGCAGGCCCACTCTGCAGAGGCTGAATCGAGATCTCCTGCACTGAGGTCATGTCAACTATGAGACGTGCCTCAGGCTAGAGTTCTTGTCCAGCATGGCCTCTTCCTGAAGGGTGTGGGGGCTTCATGAGTCCAGAAAGTTTTGCCTACGATGGGATTTGTGAACTGCTCCAATACTGAAGGTTACCTTCTGCACGACAGTCGAGTCCTATTGGATGGTACCAAGTGGCCCCATATGGAAAGACTCGAGAGCAGGTGTCTAAGCATGGATACCTGGGAACGCCACCTCATATTCACACTCTTTAGTCAGGACAAGGCAGGCTCAATCTGCGGGCTCCTGGGTGAGCTACCCAGAGGGGAGAGTTGAAATGGACTCTCCAGAAGATCAGTCCTACTGTGGCTTGGTGGCCTGGGAGACCTTGGAATGTGGAGGTGGCTCAGGGACTCTGCAGGATTCTCCAACATGAGGTGTTTGACACGGCTCCAACAAGGAAACTTCCCATGTGGAGACGAGAGGAGTTCTGTTCCGTGCCTCAGGAAAGCCCCATACCCTGTTCTTCGAACCAAAGCCTCTGAGGAGTGACACCTGGAAACCAAAGCAAGAGTTGAGACTACGGCCTAAAGGCCTGTCCGGCTCAACCTTCTATCTCTGTTGACATCTGTGTGCATGCATTCATGGATGTAGCTGCTCAGCTTGTGTCCGAATGCCCCTGTGAGTCCAGTGAGGCTCCCAGTAGTGGGATGTCCTCGGAGGCCTTGAGGTTTCTCATATTCTGGAGGTGTGTGGCCAAAGGAATGGACTCAGTTTGCCGTGAGAGAGCAGGCACGGTCCTGTGGTATGGCTCCAGAGGACCCAGCCTAGAGGCTGTGTTTGCCAGGGCTGTGGGGACAGATGTCTGAAAAAGCAAACTTGGCTCAGCTAGGGGCCAATGTAATGGCAGGCCTGATCTCTAGTCCGTGAGGGGAGATCCTCTGGAAATCAAAGTAGGGCAAGTGGGAGGCAGTCACTCAGGATTCTGTCTCTGGGTGTTGCGTTTACAGTGTCCGGTCAGGGTAGGGGTTGTCTCAGAGGCCGAGGAAGAGCCTTCCTCTCGGGGGATTGTCCAAGCTCCCAAGTGTTTGTGTTCATTCTGTGGGAATGAAGAGTACTGTTTTCTGCCACAGGGGACCCCCCAGGAGAGGGACTCTAGAGCACAGCATTGGGTTCCCTCAACTGGAATAACACCATCTAGTTAGTCCTGGGTGCCTATGGGCATGGCAGGCCACATATGCGGGCTCTTGGTCCAGTCACTGAGAGGCGTTACTTGAATAAGGTACTCACGCTGAGGGTCACAATGTGTGTTTGTGCCCAGGGCGGCCCTCACGCTTGGGCGTGGCCTCATGGGCCATACCGTTTTCTCCTACACTGAAGGTTTGACTCACTGCCGGCAGCAAGGTTTCTTGCCATGGGGAAGGAGGGGTTCTGACTTGTGCATCATGTTCCCCCCTGTGCAGGGATTGGAGATAAGGTCAAGGATCCGATGACTGAAAACCCAGGTTGGGAATGGATGGTGGCCTAAGGCAGTGGCGTGTCCAATGTGCTGGGTGTGCAGCCAGCTGTGTCGGTGTCTGTTGGAAGGTCTGGGCTCAGGCTATTTGCGACAGAGCATCACTGTTTAAGGTAGCTTATGCAATTGGGGTGTTGCCGAGGGCCAAGCAGTTTGATCCTCATTTGGGGTTTCTGGGCAGCGCCATAGACAAGGTTTTTCTCCTGGGAGGCAGGCACAGTGCTTCATTGTGGCCCCAGAATTCCCAGTAGGGAGGGTTTGTGGGCCAGGAGTGTGAGGACGGAAGTCTGAAAACACAAGCTAGTGTGAGGATTGGAGCCAAGGGCAGAGCAGGCCCACTCTGCAGAGGCTGAATCAAAATCTCCTGCATCTGAAGTCAGGCTGAGGATCAGACGTCGGCTGAGGCTGGAGTATGTGTCCATGATGGCACCTTCATGAAGTGGGGGCCTCATGAGGCCAAGGAAGTTTTCACACGCTGAGTTTGGAGGTTGCCCCAAACCACAAGGTTTCCTTCTGCGGGACATTCGAGTCCTGTTGCATGGCTCCAGGACATACCATATGGAAGGACTGGAGAGCAGGGTTCGAAGGATGGATCCCTGTACAGCATGCCTCGCATTCCCATTGGCTATTAGCGACAAGATATGTTTGATCTGCTGCCTCTGGAACACGCGACCCAGGGGGGCTGAGTTGAAATGGCCTCTCCTGAGGATGCGTCATAATGTGCGTTTGGGTCCATGGAGACCTTGGAATGTGCTGGTTGTTCAATGGCCCTGCGGAACTCACCTACCTGAAGTGTTTGATACATCCCAGTAAGAAAGCTGCCCATGTGGAGATGAGAGAGGTTTGGTTTGGTGCCTCAGAAAAGCCCCATGTGCTGGTCTACGAAAACAGTCCTCTGAGAACGGAAACATGGAAACCAAAGCTAAGGTTCAGATTAGGGCCTGGGGGCCTCACCATTTCAACCTTCTGTCTCTGGGGACACTGTCTGAGAGTCTAATTGAAGATAGTTGCTCCGCTGGTGTCAGAGAGCCCCTCTTAGTTCAGGGTGGCCTATATTATTGATGGCCTCAGGGACCTTGGAGCTTTTCCCTAACCTGTAGGGTTGTGGTCAATGGATTGGCCACACTTTCCTTGGAGAGGGCAGGCACAATCTTTCGCTGTTTTGTCCAGAGGCCCTAGCCTGGATGTTGTGTGGGTCCAGGTTGTGGGCACAGAAGTCTGAATACACAAACTCAGCTTATGAGTGGCGCCTAGGGTATGGCAGGCCGGATGTACAGCCTGAGAGGGAGCTCCTGGGCCTCTGAAACAAGGGCGAGTGGGAGGCGTTCCTTCAGGCTTTTGTCTCTGGATGTTGTGTCCGGGATAGCCGTGGATTGGAGCGGTGGCCTCAGGTACTGTGGACGAATATCCCTCTCTGGGGATTTGTCCCAGGTCCCAAGAGTTTGGGGTCATTTTGTGGGAAGGGTGGAGTCGTGTTGTCTGGCTCATGGGTCTTT